>NW_009928973.1:67534-119890 GCF_000696875.1 Nestor notabilis
TCATTACACCCCAGCCTCCCCAAGAGTGGCATAGTAAAATGGGAAGCCAGTGGCAGTAAGAACAAAACAAAACTAAAATTCCCAAGGAGGAATAGGGTACCAGATTAATAATTTTTAGAAGCATCCCAAACTCCCTCTGAGACCTGTAAGGAGCCACAGATGCTTTTGTTCTTCATGACCATTTATTTTTATGCCAGAGGTTCATACTGTATTTTCTGTTGGAAGGATATGACATTAAAAAGGGGCAATACTTCCATTATAGCATACTTTTGGCCAATATTTTGTTACTGCCTGACTGACAGAAACCAGACAAAGAAATAAAACAAAAAGGGGGAAAATGTTAAGCTTTCGATTTGTTTAAAAACCTATATTATTTTATGATTCTGCTTTACTTTATGGTAAGGAACCTAACTCAAGACCTGATCAGAGTATCACTTTTCAAATGCCTAAATCCCTGTAAAGGTTTAGTGTCTGGCTGTGTGCATTTTGCTCAGTATTAACATGTTCAATGGAGTACTTTGATTTTTTTTTTTTTTTTATCTAGACGCCAGAAGCTGGTGAATATATGCTTCATAGCTTCAGATAAACCTTTTGTTCTTCTGGGGCTGATCAGCTGGTGCGGCAGCGAGAGGGAGAGGAGGAAGGAAATTCACAGGGGCTCCACGGTTTCAAAAAGTCAAATTACCTCTGAGCCATGGCATTGCTGATAATTTAAATGAAAAAATATATATACAGGCTGCACCACACAACATCTCTACTGTTAGGACTTTTAATGAAGCCCCAGTTGTGATGACACTGAAGCAGGGAACGCTACGGTGGGATAATTACTTGGCTCCCTCGCAGCTGAGTTTCACAGATGCATTATTAACGGCACATTCCATGCCATAACGAGCACCGAATGTAGGTGGGATTCGCGAGCCCCGGCATCCGCCATTAGCAGGTTGGCGCAAACACAAATGAGTGTTTTCACAAAAGCATGCAAAGGTTGTGAAATTCCAATGAATTCTTTCACTGGAAAAAAGAGTTCAAGCTGCCATGACCGGATATGTCACCTCCCACGGCACGCTGCGCGCCCAGCGAGGCACCATGGGAAATTACAGAATCAGAATGCATTGATTTTTCTGTAGAAAATACAGGCAGCCGCCCTGATGAAGAATTAAGGAGGAAATGTAATAACCTAATTCTCCTCCACTGTCCTCACACACACCCCTACCAGCCTGGGCACCCATCTCCTGCATCCAGAAAATTGCCAGGTGAAAGACAAGGATAAAAATTACCTTTGCTTAAGCAGGTGGTGGGATATGGGGCTGCTGACACCAGGGCTGGACTTGGCTCGCTCTGTGTGAATGTCATTGGCTTTAGGACACAACATTTCCAAGCAATACTTGTTTTATGCTGCCACATTTTATGTTATTCTCTATGACATTCATCCCCTAAACATTCCTATGACACAAACCCTTAACAGGTTTCCTCTATAGAATACTATTAACAGTATAAGAAATCATTAATAATTCCTCCTCAAACCATACTGTATATGTCTTTAAAACTCTGGAGAATACGGAAAGAATTTTTTCTCTCTCTTTCACACCACACACATAGAAAATACAACATTAACATCTTCCTTTACTACAGGGCAAGTTAGCCCAGCACTGCGCCTACATTCCTTCCTAGCCTCGTCAACGGCAGATGCAATTAAAACATTCTTTATGACCACACAGTAGTGCCTGTTTCACTGTTTGCAGTGTAAGTTTGAACTAAATGCAGTTACAAAATTAGTGGCAGCCTGTTTTCTTCTTTTTCTTTTTTTTTTTTCCTAAGCTTCTATTTCAAGGTGACCTTTTTCCTATTCTGTGTGTCACCCCAAGTGTTGCTGCATGCATTCTGAACCAACGCTCTCCCAGTAATTAACACCAGTGCTTAATGAAGTCCAGCTGCTGTGATGGCAAACTGAAGGGATGCCAACCTTTGTAAACTAGTATTTCGGCTACTCCAGTTTCAGCTGCTTTAAAACCACAGCAGTCAACTTCTCTTTGCCTACTTCTCAGAGATAATTCTTACCAAATAAGACAAGTGTTCAAGATTAAGCATTTAATAACAAAGCTTATCTCTGAACTAATATTTCAAGCTGGAAATGATATAAAGGGCTAGATCAACTTAAATGAACACTGCAAAATTAATAAAAACCCTGAGTAGCAAATGAAAAGCTAAAATTAAGATCTGCACTGTTAAATACATAAACCTTTAAAAGCCCTGGAAGTATAGTTCCAAGGGAAAATTGGAGACAGATTCTTCAGCAATATCTGTTCCTCTGAACTCCTTTCCTGATTCAGTATGAGAGGCACTAACAGCCAATGCTTTATGAAAATAACACACTCTGCCAGTTGTTTCATTACATGCAGTGGTGTGTAGGGATACTAGGTGAGTGGCTTTGGAGAATGTTTGGGAAGGCTCGCATTGTAACTCATACCACATGGACTTTCAAAAGAGTAAAAAGAACTCCTTCCACAGTGTTCCTCTACATGTGCTTTCTTGCTCTGCTCCTTTATCTACCTCTCTTAACATGCTGCTTTTCCATGCTGAAATACTGATAACATTGTCCAATTAAAGTGGAAAATTTCTGAACTCTTCTACATAGCCAAAAATAAATAGCAGCTCAGAACTGCATTTCATCTCAGACCCACACTACGACCCACATTTATGCTTTACATACCCACGCAGAGCTCCCACTTTGCTCAGAGAGACATCTGACATGGGCTGGAGACAGAGAAATGTGGCTGAGCTTCCCTGGCGAGGGAAGACCCCTCCATCGCCAGGCCAGGATCTCGGGTAAGCAGGAACAGGTGAACTGCGCTCAGCCAGAACCACAGAAGAGGTACTTTGTTTGCACAATTACTAACAGAGATAATGGCTTCTACTATGATAAACACTAAGTGGCCTTTTAAAAGGCACAACGGAAGGGAACCAGCTAATTTACTTTCATTTGAACTAATTCACACATAGGTAACATACCAATTCACAAACATATGCAGCACCAGGAAATCAACAGTTCTTCCAAGCAGGAGTTAATCCAAGTCTCAAGCCCTGTAACTGGTCCAGTTCTTCCCCAAGAGACCTAACATTGCACCGGATCAGTATTAAAAGTACATCCTCGATTATTCTGGATATCCATGCCCCTGAGAATATAACTTGAAAACAAAATCATTATCTTACACAATAAGAGGGTCCTTGAAGAGAAAAAAAATAAATTGTGTGTACAGAGCAATGCTGACTTCCAAGCACAAATTCCTTTGTTTTCCTTAATGCTAGCTTTGGAACCTACCAATGACTCAAAAGGAGCTGCACTGAAATAATTGTATAACCTGGCAGCGCTCTGCAATGTATCAACATTTCACAGACAGGAAGGTAGCAAAGGCCTGAAGCCAAGAACCCAACTTCAGTTTAATTTACAGAAAATATTGCACATATTACACCATCTATTTTTCTTATTGTACGTTTAATATTAAATTGTCCTGGCATTCATAGGGAAAGACAATGTATGGTGATCAAAAAGCCATTGTGGCTAGGTTCCACACAGGCAAACCATGGGAAAGGGATGTGGTGGTTTCGCATGGCACGGTACAAGGCTCACAGACCTCTTGCATGCATTAGCCTCTGTGTAAGTCAACCATGGAAAAAAGTCTGTTTACAACAAAAGGCATCTGGTAACCATGATTATTCTGCCTTTAAAACTGAACATTTTAGATTTCTTAGCTCCCTCTTTTGTTCAGTTTTAGTTCTCATTCTTACTGCTTTCTGCTCTGCCCTGTTCTTTTTTTGTGCAAGTAATAACCCAGCATGACAAAAGACTGTGTAGTGAATCACACCGCTGATTTTTAAACAGGTGAGTGTTATTAGTTACACCAAGAAAAGAGGTTCATAGGTATATTTAAAATTAATTTTTCAAATAATTTCAGAGGGCAGCTACCCTGCTTCTTCTGCAGTATTAAAGCTCACAACTTGCTAGCATGGAACCTTCCTGCTTCCCAAAGGTTGGTTGTTCAGGCCCAGACATGCAATCTTTACTCAGACTTCAGACTTCAGGTTCCTTTAACATGTTGGTGGTGCTCAAATACAAACAGACCTGTATCCATTAAATTACAGGTATCTCCTTTTTTGTCCTGGAGACTTCTTTTTAAAGCTGCTGTGTGCCAGCAGTGTGGCGTTAAGGAGAAGACATTAAGTTCTGAAGAAAAAAAAAATTAAAATATTTCTGTAGGAAACTGGCAGGCAGAGGAACCCCAAAATTCCTATGGGATACTACCCTGCCTTCAAGATTTTGAAAGGTAAGGCCATAGACACCTGAAAATAATATTTCTTCCATGAATAGAAGAACAGACATTTTAAGATTATGTGTGGAAAGTGGAATCTGTAGACCTTTCAACACTGCTGAATTTATTATTTCTGTACCCTAACACACTGCTGCATGTGTATAGGTGCAGCTACCCCCTGTGTAACACAGCATGCAGACTCTATTGGCATGCGAGTAACTTCATGAATTAGGTGTATGACAGGTGGCTTGGTTCAGGATAAAGCAATAGCTTTAAACATGCCACAAGCAGTACTTTAGAGAAGTCACTGTACCACACCAGTTTTTAAGAATAAGGTTCAGGATTCTGGCATCTTGAACTTTAAACCCTCTCCTAAGGGAGGCATATATTGCTTAGACAAGACATAACTTTATTGTATAATATGTGAGGAATGGAATAGTTTTTCTTATTGAAATGAAGTGGGAAAGCGTTCTTTAGAGTGTTAGCTTCCATGTTTTCCAGCAAGCTACCCTCTGATTTGCCGTAAGTCCAAGCCTCCCCAACAGCCAAGTCAAACACTGATAAACCCAAAAGAGGTGCTGCTGCTAACCCCAGATCTCCCCTCAGCAAGCCTGGCAAGGGCTGGTGCTGTTTCTCCTGTGTTCAAGTTCCAGATAGGGAAATACTAATTGTCTTTTAAAAATCTCTATAGTATTTTGTCAATATTTTTTTATTACAGCAGAGCATGTATAAATATTTTATTGTAAACCAAGGGCCTAAAATAAACAGTTTAGTAAATAGTTATTACATTACAAGGAAAAACATCTGTGGAAACTGTTTTCCATGTAATTATTCTTGCTATTTTACATTAGCTCTCAATGTGAATTTCTTTGGCTCTAATGTTTCACTTGTTCTAAATCTTCCTCCTTGTTGCTATTATTAAAATCTTAAAAAGGTGCCAAATCTTAAATGAAGGAAAAAAAAATGATTCGCTAGAAATTATTCATATCACAGTGAGCCTCTACTAAACCTGGCAGGGGTGCAATATTTTCGGTGAAATTAACATAAAATATACAACTGCAAATTATCCAGGAAATAGCTGTGTTCTTTACAGTGCACATTTACATTTGCTAAAAAATGTTCTACTTATCTGTCTCACACAAAGCCCCAGTCGCTTCCAAAGGCAGATTTAAAGGGATAGCAATAGCTCTGCATAGGGAGCACGGGCCTTAGAGCGGCTGTAACAAATGGCTGCTGGGGAAAGTGACCTTCGATAATTATCGACGGTAACAGTCAGTGCTGGACATTCCTTGTTGTGAATACTAACAATCTAATTTTAGATTTATTTCCCTTCTGGAACGCTGAATGGATTTCCTCTCTTAGGCCTAAGTCCTTTCTACTAAACACAAGAAAAACTGTAATACCATGTAAAATGCAAATTTTGCTGTAAATATTTTATAAAATTGTTGCATACATCCCAAAAGCTATAGGTCTTAATTGAGAGCAGGCTATTTTTCCAGTCAATATATGGAAATGGAAAATGCTAATTCATGTTTTTCTACTTATGAAAAACCCTGGAGAATGGCAAAAACCACAAATGCACTCACTTTAATATTATAAATATAATTTGGCTCCCTCTTTGCAGTCCCTGATGTCCTGGCTTTTATCTCCCAATGGCTGCAGAGGAAGAATCAGAGAATCGCTTTTACATCCCCTGCGCAGGAAGTCACCCCCGTGTGCTGCCAGCTTGGCAAAAGAGCAACAGTCTGAGCTCGCAAATGCGGCAAACAGGAACTGAAACAAGAAATTCCAGTGCTCTTACACAGGAAACAAGCCCCAGACGACAGCAAACTGGCTCAGGGTGAGTGGAGTGTACACTCAGCCCTGCTGCTGAGAGCCACTGCCGCACCGGGCTGGCAGGGGGGAGGAGCAGGCCTGTCCCCCCACTGCCCCCCACCAGCCCCAGGCCTCGTCCTTGGGTTTACTTTCTCCCTTCAGAGCAGCCAGTGGTCCAGACAACAAAGGCCGGAAACAACCTCTTCAAGTTGTACTGAATGTGACTTAAAGTTGTTTAGCCTTCTCTAGCGTATGGTTACTTACACTCGCTTTTATCTATCCACTTTTCATTTTCTTGTCAAGGAAAGACTTGAGTTTTGCATCTTCTAGAAGAGAAATCATTAGGCTGTTAAAGTTAAAACTCTCCAAAGGTCATTGATACTGGCTTTAAAGACTGAAAATGATACTATTCCCCATTAGACTTTTAATCTCATGATTAGAGCTAGAGTTAACATGGCTGTTTCATTTTCTACCAGGGAAGAGTAAACTCATTTTTATTTTCTCTACCAGAATACTTAATGGCATCCTATCTTGATGAACAACATCTCATGGTTAAACACTCTGAACAATGGAAATGCAAAATACTTTGCAAGAGGTTTTTTGAATTTTTAAATGCTATTTGATTAACCTTGAAAGTCTTACTGCATGCACAGCAAAATCCACCCATGGAAATCCCACAAGTCAAAGGACTTACTCTCGGTTGCCAAGACTGCGGTCCTCACTGGCAGCAGTTGGGAGATGAGGGGGAAGGATCCATCTCTTTCCAGATTGAGCTCTTACTCCTACATCCCCTAAAACTTACCCTTACTAATGTTTTTGAATTGCATAATGCTAGTGAGTGCAAGTGGGACCTGACCGTAAGAGCTATCTGTGCTAGTGGAAACTGCCCTCCTGGGCTCCTCGTCATATTAAGATGAGATTTAAGAAAACTTTGCAGAAAAATCTGTGGGGCAAGAATTTACTGGTGCTCACTAGTTTCAAAGCCCACTGTACAGCATTCACTGTTACTATAGGCAGATGCACGGAAAAAATTCAGCTTTCTTCACTCAAGACAGACTCTGATAAACAGCTAGAAAAACTCAGACTATAATTTCTTATTCGGTGTTCCACATGAGATGCACTTTGCAGTATTTAACATGTTTTGGTGTTAATGGATTTCACAGTGTTGTCATTTTTATACAGCTGTCCAAATAAAACATTGTGCACAATTTTGTGCTTCTACTGTATTGCTGACCTCCAAATGGCAGCCACTTCCCCACTTTAAGCCTTCAGAAAATGGGAAAACTGTCTGACTAGGCCATTTAATATAAGTATTTTGTTTCTCTAGAGATCATTTCCTAGTAAGTCATGCTCAAACAAGAACAAAGATGGATGATAGATATAATTACACCTTGTACATTTATAGTCCAGTAGTATTTCCAGTGAAAGGAAAAACAAACTATTTTCAAGTGTTAATAATAAAAGAGTATTAGGTCATAGTTCTAGAGCTAACACACCCACACCTTTGTGTTACTTGAAATGTGGCCTCCTAGCCTGCATGACAAATGTCTCTATCCTTCAAAATTGCAAACTGCTGTTTAGATTGCAGAGAGTAACTACTGCACAAAACACAAACAACTCGGTAGTTAATAGTTTACAAGGAATGTCTGTGCTGAAGCCCAGAACTGCTAACCTTCACCATCTTGAGCTGCTTGGCAGTGAAGCATTTACAAGCAACTGCACATTTCTGTTTCACAACAAGCTGTTCAGAAAATACACAGTGACTCTTCCTCACATCAACCTTGCATGGACTCTGGCACCCAAAGCTGAACAGCTATGCACAGAAGTCTCCCTCCATCGAAAAGTATGACAGGTATCTGAGCATTAGATGTCCGGACAGTGGATGTTGACACTGTTAACACACTCACACAAAAAAAGAACCCTTACAAATTTCAGTGAAAACATGAAAAGAACCTCGCTTTCTTTTTAATAATGCTGCGATAATATATTTAACTTTTCTGATACCTTAAGTATTTTTGTATTATTGTATTTCTGTATAACTATGGAGTAATAGAATATGCTTCCTTTTTTAAGAGACAAAGCAAATTTTAAGTGGATTACAGATTCAAATTTCAGGTAATTTTTTTCCTTTTAATTACTGTAATTACAAAAGTGTTACAGATTGCTTTTTCAATGGTTCGTTTTGTTTGTTTGTTGTTTTTTTTTTTTAATTTATCTTTATTGAACTAAGTCAAAGGATATGTAACTTTAAAAGGCTTAGATTAAAAAATGCAAAACTCTTACCCTACATTTTTAAATGACATATAAAGTAAGATAACAAAGCAACTAACGTCTCATAATTTTAATTCCCCACCCCTTGGAAGTTCGTAATTCAGGCTTAACACAGACATTGTTGATCTCAGTTTCTGACACACTCGAACTAGCCTCCAAAGGAAATTCTCTCCATTGTTGTTCTTCTGTAAGTGGAGACACAGCTATTAAGAGTTTTAAAATATTTTAAAGGGGAAGGAAGTGTTGTTACCCCACTCCCTTAAAACCTAAAATCTAAATTCTTAGATTTTAAGAATAAATGCTGGATCACAATGTCAAAAGTTGCTCTATCCTTTTAATTTTTATCTTTTCTTTTCTCTCTTTTTTTTTTTTTTTGAAAAAAGAGGAAATTCTTAACTATAAAGTTAAAAAAGGAGACAATGTCACTGCAATACTTTCTTCCCTTCAACTTTAGCTCTCTATATCCGACTCATCTTGATTCAGTTACTGTTCTGTGTGAGGTTTCATCATTTAACTTTCACTGCCAACATTTATTCCTGGATACAACTCACAGTCGTGGGGTTTAAGAAATATTTGTCCATACCCCAATAATACGTGATAGCCAACGCATGCAAAACCTAACAGCAGAGGACATACCACTGGTGCTAGTTGATGTTGATCCTTTAAAACACCCAAACTCTACCTGGAGAAAAACCTAAAACCAATGGATCTGCCTAGCCTGAACCACACTACAAAAAGCTTGCCTGTGAACACAGAACAAAATACAGTCATCATAAAATCTAAACACTTCACAGTTACATGCACAATGTTCAAAAGATCTGTCCTTTTTTTAGGCCCTTGACTGTTCATCAGGCAATGAATGATGTGCATCTGATCACAGAGTTACGTTTCAAATAGGCTGTGATTGACTGAAGTAGTGATTTATACACACCAGAAGTGTGCTGCGTATTTTCTACTGCAGTGCCATTTTTCATGTCTTCTCCACCAATTCAGGAGGTGCAAAAGAAGGAAACACCAGACCAAACTGGTTTTGGCCTGTTCCTACAGGAAGCAGGGGGTATAAAGGCTCTACTCCTCCCCATGGGGTCAGCACCACATTCACCCCATCTGTCTCCGGGTTTGTGCCAGCAGGATAAACCACAAAACACAAAGCAGAAAAGAGGCAGGAGAGAGCATATTGGTGAAAAAGACAACGATGCAAAACACCATGACCACTGAGGTGTTTTGACCTCTGTGGAGCTCTGTCTTCTGAAGACCATGGTATTCATACACATGGTTTCTTTGGGGTTTGTCAGCTGTGGCAGGACCAAAGAGCTTTTTAATTTATAAAATGATTTTCCAGTTCTTTAAAGTTTGACATTACTGCACAAAAGTCTGACAGGGACCACCTGAAGTCTTCTACCTCAAGCTTACTGTGCAATCACACAGTGGATATCGACTGTCACAAGAATGGCAAGTTTTTTATTTTTTAATTAAAGAAATTTAGTTTTTAAAACGGCACACAATGAATCTGACAAGTCAAAATATTCAATTAAAAACCTTCTCATTCCTAAAAAGGCCCAAAAGTTACTAATAAATTGAAGGAAAAGGATTCTGTGACAAAAACTTGCTATAGAAGCAAACAAGTACATCTGGTGCAAGTTAAAGAGACCATTTATGCAAAGGCTTTATCTGTGTCAGGAGCTTTGAAATACTGAAATAGGTAAAAGCATCTAGATAATTTACATGGGTTTGCTTCATGGGAATCACTTGTGAGGGACCTCAGGGTAGTAAAGTTTTCCTTTGCAGATGAAAAAAACAGAAGGTGCCAGTACCCCAAACAGGCAGAGCATACAGGGAGGCTGGGTTTGATCTGACCTGCTTGCCAGCGATGACAAAACAGAAATAATTTTTTTTAAGGGCTGTGTCATTTGGTAACCTCTTGTTGTAAGAGACTAGATTAAATCTTCCCTCAGGTTAAAGATGCAGTTTAGTTTGAACTATAATTAAAAGCAACAGGCCAACAATCCTTCTTTGAAGTCATCAAAGTAACAGGAGGAACAAACCTGGATCTTTAACATACCATTTTTCTCTGATAACCAGAGTTAGGATTCAGCATGTGTACACCAGTACCTATACTGATTCAAACCCAAAGGTTTCTAATAAAAATTAGAAGAAAAATAGGCATCTTAGGTCCAGTGCTCGAAAGTGCTGAATATTGAACCAGATATTCAGAAAGAGCGAAATCCAGAACTTTATTAGTAGAAGAGGAATTTAACTGTAGTTTACTTTCTTTTCACATTTTTCTATGACTGGAAACAGTCTAGAACTTTGTCTAGGTTTCCCCAAATAGGTAAAAAGTGTATTTTATAACTCTGTCCAAGCTAATTCGTATCTAACCCAGTATGGGTTTTTCCAGTTTCACTAAACATTCATTCCTTTGTTCCTTATTCAATTCTCAAATTTCAGCTGTCTTTCATGAAAAGGCACAAAGCTTTCTGTCATTCAAGAGAGGCAGTACAAGAACCTGGTATTTCCAAACAAATAAATTCATTTGGCAAATGAAGAAATGGGGATAATGTCTACTTTCTCCAGATAAAGCTGTTATCTATTAATAAGCTCCCATAAAGAATTCACTAACACCTAGATTTTAGGACAGAACTGATACAGCCATTAGTCCCACATGCACATTAGGAGAAGAACAACTTCCTGAAAATGTTATTTTTATGAAGTCTGAAGACTACACCTAGAAATGATGGAGGGTTTGCTCCCTCCTCCACCGCCAAGAAATATTCTGGTGTTTCTTCCTCGAAAGTAGGACACAGAGGGGTGCTGACCTCTCCACTGCGAAGAAGCAGAGCCATTTTGCCATCTGCAGGGAGAACCCAAACTCCATATGGTGAGAATTTGTTTTCTTTTCCAGATTCAAGTTTAGGAAAGAGGGGCTGAGAAATTTATTTGTGAACTTAAGAGATACATGGCTACGTGCACGTAAAATATCTGAGAAATGGGCAAAAAGCATCTCTGCAGACTTAACTACCAATGTACATCAGTTTTCAAGGTTGATGGCATTAATAAAAATGAAGAACAAGTTACACATTCAGAGGAATCACTGCCACAGAGGGCAAAGTTAACTAAAAAATAGCATTTCTTTTGCCACACTGCCTAACTGATGTTGAAAGGCTGGGAATAGATTGAGGAGCTTGCTAATGAGAACTTGGAAGAAACATCACACTTAAAACTCAGACTGATTGCAGAAAAGATGTTTTATCAACTGCTCCCTTTATGAATAAATATGAAACTACCAGGAAAATGTTTAAACAGGTGTAATCACAACTGCATATGAAAATTGAGTTTGGAGGCTGTAAGGAATCTTAACACAGTTAAGAAAGAATGAAAGCAATGTAAAACTGTGATCATAGCCGATTATGCATGTATCATGCAAAACAGGAATGTTGTCATAGCAGCTATAAAAATGTCAGTGAAAACCGATCTACTATTACCAAATTGCAAATGAAATGAAAAATGCAGAAGGAATATGTGAATGAATACATTAAGGGAAATGTTATTTCTTTGCTGGTAGATAAACAAGCAAAACAAAATACATTCTCATAAAACAGAGTAATTTGTATTAACAAATACGCATAGATAACAATTACATGAGGCCACAGCTGCATAATATAACTGGATAAAATTATTAAGATTTGGGATAATGAATTTTCCAGCCTTAGAAAAGAAGGGACAGTAAAAATGCAATGTTATGAAACAAGTTTCAAAGTAAGAAACCAGTTAAGTAATAGATTATATTAAGGGACAATATTGTTTATATTATAGGGAGATGCTTCTGTCTGTTAGCAAAGGCAATTGGGCTTTCAGTTAAAAATTGCAGTTACACTATTAAAAAGTGTGGCTTTTTAAATGTGGCTTTTTTTTTTCTAGCCTTTTAAATTCTATACTCATTACAATGTTATTTAACTACCTGCACAAGTGTTTAATGCCAAAAAACAATTAACACAAAAAATAAAAACCCAGAGCTTAGGGTTGCACAAAACAACATGAGGACCTACTGGCATAAGCAAATCCCTCTGCCCAAAAGCAAGCTCCACTTGGGCAAAGTCTCCTGCAGCAGCACTGGCAGGGCTCTGGCCAGCCCGCAGCACTCGCACATGGTGGGAGTACAGCTCTCATGTGTGTGTGGAAACATCATGTATATTGTTCATCTGTTAAGATTAATACACTTAGCTTTTTTTCCCTAAAATTAATCTTTCACAATAGCCAGCCAAATGAAAATCTAGTACATATTGTTAATTAAGGCAAGCTCACATAGAATTGGATATTGAAGCAAACACTGGGTAAATATGTGAAGGATGTACCTTTATTTCTGCATTAAAAGAGCAATTACTTGGAACACACTTTATAAACATCGAAGTTAAAAAAATATTTTCGAGTTTCTAATGTGTCCATAATTAATTCACACATTCAGCTTTGAGTCCAGAAATATGTTCCTGGTGATAATTTGCAACCTAATGCTTCAAAAACAATCTGGCATATTTTTATTTGCTTTAATGCCTGAAAGCCATTACCAAGACAGTGCTTTACAAAGTCATCATCATGTATACGCTTTAACTAACAGTAATGCTTAGGTCTGAAGAGTTTCCCCCAAGAATTACACAGTTTTGTTTCAGGACACAATAACATAAGGGTATCTTAATGGAAGGGAGTGTATTTACCAAATAGCACCCTTAAACTTTATATCAATTCAAGTACTGTGTTAAACACAGGAAAATGGGAATTTTACAAGAATTAAACCTGTCCTTCTTCTAGTATAATCCTGGGCCAAATCCTAATGTTCCCTGTGCAGGGCTCCAATTTTAGTATTTCATATAAAATAAAAGATGTTTTATTATAAGAGAGATTCTGAGACGTGTTGGCTGTCCTCAGCTTCCAAATCAATGAGAAGAAACAAAGCCTGAGAACGAGATCAGGCCTGAGTACCAGAAATGCTTCACATCCCCATCAGAGATGCCCAGGGCTAGCAGTTCCGTATGTATAGAGGTCAGTTCTGCAAAAATGATCCTAACCTACATCCTTTTCACATACACATCCAGTTAGAATCTACTGTGACAGGCCAGAGTCCAAGACCATCCAAAATGAGTCCCAATGTTTATTTACATAATATATAAACTAGTAATTTTGTTAAGATCTGAACTTATGAAAACTATGAGTTCCTAAATAAAAAGACAAAACTTTTTGCTTCCATTTTTAAATAGAAGAGGAAAACATAACTGGGAATGCCTTGGTTTATGTTTGATTTTTAATACTATCTCAACCTCTTCACCACTGTGCTGTATCTATCTCAGTAATTGAGCTTGGTATCAACTGTCAATTCTTTCAAACATAAAATCAGCTTTCTAAATTGCTGCATTTTAGAAAATCATTTCTGTGATTATTATTGCAGTTTGACTTCTTATGAGCAACAAATTTATTTTGTTAATTTTAGATATTCTGTTATTTTTAGATGTCAACAAAAAAACCAAACCTATATTGGGTCACTTTTGTTTATAATACTTTTATGCATCTGACAGAAACCTAACTGTGAATGGATGTTATCCCTCCTCTTTGTTTTTAATACTGGCAGAGTGTTTCCAGAACTTGAAACTTGATCTCCAGAAGGCAGGAAAGGTAATTCAGATACTTGGAGTCCTGCACTACGTACAATGTATGATATACCACGGCTTAGGACAGTGTTCAGAAAATTCTCCCTATTCCTTCAAAAACAGTGTTTAACTTTGTCATCCCCATCACATCAAACAGGGAGGTATTTATCCAGACAGCAGTCCAATAACCAGACCACTGAACAATTTCCATGTGACTTCTGAAAGTTTTCCCTCCAGCACTCCCTTTTCACCCCAGTGGCTCTCAAAGCACAAACAGGGCCTCATGTATATATTGCAACACGTCCAGCCTGCGCCCCCCTCCCTCTCTCGCTGCTTACCAGCATTCAGACATGAATTCTGACTGGGAGCACCAGCAATTTCACGTGTAAGGACAGTAGTGGCAGCAGGGAAGGACTCTGCTTAGCTTCGAGGAGTTAGACAAGCTCTCGTGAGCCCACAAACCCTTACACACCTCTGCAGCCGGAGGCAGAAAAGTCCTGCAGCTATCCCAGTGTTAGAGCATGACCAGGAATCATTATTTTCCCTGGTCCAGCATTAACTGCACTGCAGTTGAGTTTCCTGTGCATGATTGCCAGGAGGCTTTCTTAGAGAAAGGGAGAAAGTAGGGTGGGGACAGTTGTTTACCTTTTTGGACACTAAATAGGAAACATCCCCTATCTAACCAAGACAGAGACTACTGCTGTGGCCACTTCCCTTATCCAAACAGCTGACAGCCACAGCACAGATCCGAATGCACTTTTCCATGGTACAGGGTGACCTTACCTGCTCAGAGAGTGATATATCTGTGGAATTTTGTGCACCCTGAAAAATATTAACTAGGGCACCCAGCCTGGCTTTGGGAACAGCACAGCTATAAAAAACCAATAGGAAACCCCAGGGCCAAATCCTAATGTTCCCTGTGAAGGTTTCTGAGTGGGGCCTCCCCTTGGCAGCACAGGATGGTTGAGTGCTGGGGCCCTTTCCCCAGGGCAGCCACCATTCAAATGCTGTGGGGACTCAGTGGTGGCTCTGTGATGGAAGCTGAAGTTCCATGGCTCCCCTAGACAACGGGGAGAAGCTGCACTGACAGATTTCCATGTTTCTGGCTGCTGCCATGGTTGCTCAATGCCCCCCATAGAGCCCAAGGCTGCATATGCCCATCCTTCCCTGCACCTAGTAGAGACTGCACATCAGAGGCAGTGGTAGGTAGGGAGATAAGGGAGAGAAGCATTAAACATGGCCAGGTCAGCGCAACAGGAGGTAAGCAAGTACAGAGGCAGCAAGAACTACTGAAAGTTTTTGATATAGTCTCAGGTGGACTCCCCAATGCCTGAAAATGTTTCAAAGGGGGATCCCCTTTCTGTGGGCATGGAAATGTTTCAAAGGAGCCCCAATCAGTGCAATGTTTCAAAGACCTCTGTTCTCTAAAAATTCCACCCTGAACACCTCACATTCCCTGGCTGAAAACATTTCTAAACAGATCCCTTCCTGGCTAGGCGCAGCTGAGGAGGTCTGTTCTGCTGCTTACAGCCCTCCTACAGGCTCCAGTGTAAAATGAAACAAAACATCTACCATTTACCTCCTCTGGGGATGTTTCCAGCCTGCTCCTTCCCCAGGGACCCTGTGCAGGACCCAATGTGCCTCTGTGTTTGTGCACAGGATATGAAGGGCTAGAGTGCAGAAGGGTAATTTTTCAAAGCGGTGTGTAGGAGTAGCACTGGAAATTCCCTGCATACTGCTTCAAAAAAAATAAACCCCCTACCTCCATGAATTATGAGCAGGGCTTCCGACTTGCAGACTGAGGAGCTGAGAGGTTGAAGAGAGAGGCACAGCCAACTTAACTGGATGCACTTTTTAAGACTATGAAGTAAGAAATAATTGAATTATTTAATCATATTACACATACTGATACTTGAGAGGTGTTGCTGCTACAGAACAGGGATTCCTTTGTTGACAGTCACTTGAGCAGAATAAAACCGTAAGCCAGTGCTTAGGATATCTCAACTGCTGATCTTGTGTTTCTCAAAGTATGAGAAGAAAGTGCTGCTGAGACATCTTGGATTATCAAAGCCAAGGAGGTTTTTTCCTAAAAATTACATGTCAAGGCTAACTTCATTGTCTTGACTCACTTCAAATTCAAGAGAGAGATAAAAATCTCTCCCTGGAAATGCTTATCCTCCTCAAACACTTATCTTAGATTGGTATCAATCATTCATTTTCCCCAGACAGCATCTCAATGACTATATTAAACCAGACACCTTAATTTTAGACAGATATAAGTTCTTTGAGATGAGTTCAACCTTAAGCTCCTTGGGAGACACAGTCTGAGGTCAAGTTTCCCCCCACTCCCCAAAACCTTGTATTTTCACCCTGGGATCTCAGTGCCCCTGCAGCACAAACATATCTTCATCTGTAGACCTTAAATTGACAATGATGACATTAATAAACCCCTGTAACACAGACCTGGGCTGCAGAAACAGCTATAGTAAGTTCTTTCTCTCACTGCCCATCTGGCTAGACTTGGTCTAACACCGAGAATGGAAACTCTTCCAGCCCTTATTTTATGTGATAAACCAGCCTGAGTGGTGAGGAGACACATGCCCATCTCTCCTATGGCCTGAGTAAGGGATCTCAGGCTTAGAAGAAAGGGCACAGGAGCAAGCCCAAGAGGCAGTCCATCACTGTTCTTACTCTTTCTGACTCAGCACTATACAATTATCACCAGAAAATCTGCACAGTATTTATTGCTGGAGAAATGGTGACATCTAGCCTCTCCTTTCACCTTCAGTATTCCCCAGTAAAGAAAAAATACCATCAGCAGGCTCACTGGCAATACCTTTTTGGAAGCAGTCACCTTGTCCTGGAGGAGAGCAGGCCCAAATGCCTTGTGCACTGAGATGACCACAGTGGGAGAAAGCTTGGCTCCATATTGAAGCTGTCTATACTTTACTCTTTCCTAAACTGCACCATAAAAAAAGAGTGATGGCTTGAACTTAACAAATGTTCTCAGTCCATATCTCAGCAAAGCAACACAAAGACTTGACACCACAATGGAATAACCACGCATTTTCTCACCATGTCCTGGTATTTACAATGTTCCAGGACACAGCACTGTGTCTATACATACCTTTGTATTTATACAGAGTTCTTCCAAATATGTATAATAACTTATGTACAGCTCCAAGGAAACAATAGGCACAGTTTTCACAAACAGCAGTACCACACTTTTCTCAGCCACCCATGCCTTCTACCATTGTTGTTTTCCAGTAGAACTAATAGTGAACCTTGTAATGTCATCATGTATTATTCCAGACAGCACTAATTTGGGGATATACATAAATAAACTTCACACATCAGTTACTGGAAAATGCAGAAATTACATCTTTTCAAAAGGAAAAAGAATTCCCCTCTCGGATCAAGCAGAACCTTAACTTGGCACTTCATGACCTTTGTATTTAAAAATCGTTTATTAGCCACTGGATCACAAATGAAGTTGAAACAAGGACTAGGTTTGCCTAATGACTTCTTTCTTTCAGGCTTCCTAAAAAAAAAAGTAAAAATTTAGGGGGAGCTACATGAAATCACTGTGGTCCAATTAACAAGGATCTCACTTTTCAAGCTTGCAAACAGGACCTTACATTAACACCTGTTACAAAAGCAAACATTTTTAGACACCTTCATCTTAACCTGCTTGTCATTGACTTCAAAATTCTGTCTGGCTCTCAGACAAAAATTGTTGTGAGTGACACATATATTTTTCATTTGGGTTTGGGAGTGTGAAGACTGTGTCAGTCCATATTTCTCTGGTATTTATCCATAATTCACTTCAAAGATAATAGGAGTTACATACATGCATTGACAGGAGAATAGTTTCCTAGATGTAAAATTGTTGAAGGAAAACCATTATGTTTATGGGAAGTAAATGCTGCCTGTGAGCATACGTCACACGGAGTGTGCTGCAGGGTCCTTGAAGGGTCTCATCCAACATATACCTACAGTGGCATGTGCAAGTAACTCCTTTGTGGTCTATGCACTAAAATAAACTGACCTCTTGGGCCAGTACCTATATTTATAACATCTGTACAGACAGGAAGAACATTTCTTTGTGTTCATCAGGAAAGCAATCATACAGCTGCAGCAGAAATACAACCCATCAGATTAAAATAACACTTCACTACAAACTCTTGCAACAGGACTGCAGTAGAAGGCAGCAAACATTGATTTTTAAAACACTTGTGCATCTGAAAGTTGAACTTTCTGAAGCCCAGAATTGTTGGGAAAAGAAGAAAAAACCCACTGAAATAACCCTGTAAGTGTTTTGTTTTGACAATGTTTCCCAGGAATTCACCACACTTAGCTGGGAAAATGCTAGCAGTTAAATCTATTCAATGTCATGACATACAAAATTGAAACATAATTGCTCCTAAGTGGTTGACAACTGGCAAGTACTTTTTACATGGATAGAGAGAAATTTATGCTATCAAATGGAAGATACTGTCAAAAGTTTGATTTTAATATAAATGAAAATGCTACATGAGGACTCAAAAGGATAAGAAAAAAGCTCAGCAGTAACACTTTTATAACCACATATTTAAAAAGCTTTGAAGTGAAGAATCATTACATCAAAATCATTTTCCTTGAAAGGAAATATAAAAAAATAAATTACAGCATGAATATTAACAAGTTATCAGAATAGTTAGTTTCAAAGAGTAGCAAAAACAAGCAGCCAATGAGTGGCCTAATTTAAATAATGTCTTACCAATCATATGGTTAGCGACATGGATTTGTATCTCTCTCTCATTCTCAAAGGTCATCTGGCACTTGATGCATTGATAGGTCTTTTTCTGTTTAATAACCAAAAAGAGATTAGAGAAAACTCCACTGTAGCATATGGCAAGTGTGATCATGTATATAGCATGTTATATGCTTCAACTTCCCTCCACTGAGGCCTTTTCTGCTCATGTATCCTCAACAAGACACCAAGTTGGGCCAGGCTTTTTTGAGACCATAAATACACCCTCTAATTAACAGCCTGCTTTAGGAGAATTTTTAATTTAAACTTTAAAATTTCAAGTTATAGTACTTGAAACTCTGATTGAGTGCTTAAGCCATAATAAGATTGCTCATGTCATTTAACCCATTGCAGTAAAAATTCCTGTAGAGTGAAATAAAAGACATTGAAAGGTAACTCTGTTTTCAGAAAAAGATCAACTTTTTCAAAATATTTCATCTTTAGTTAAACTCAAAATACAGTAGGCAAAACACCTATAGTTACTTTGGGCAGTGAAAGGAAAAAAAGTGTATTTTGTAATGGTCACCAATCAGAAATCCTGGAAAAATTGCATTACCACATTGCATTTTCTCTGTCCCAGAGACAAACCAGGGAGGCTTAGCTGCAGAAGGCAGGAGACAATGTGAAGAGGCAATTATATGAACCATTTATTCAAATAGGGAAAACGGGGTTTGCACTCAGATTGACAGTGGTGTTTGTACTTGTGCAACATGACAGGAAAAAATCAAAGAAATCATTTCTAGAAATTAAAATGCATGTTGACAAGTTAGACACCCAAGTTAGGGAAAAAATAGAACATGAATGCTAAGTGGTTTTTTTGTATACTTGCAGAAACTCTTATTTCCCAAAGCAGGAGTACAGTGTTTTGGTCTAACGTGCATGCTCATTGACTGCATGGGAATATGCTATCTAAATAGACATCTTTTGACGTGCAATTTATTAAAAATTGAGCTTTTTGAGGAGAGAATAACTCCTACCGCAGCATTTGCCACCAGCCCTGATAGTGCGGTCTATATCCATACAGCCTGTATGGATGGCAGCAGAGTGTATGCGAAATCTCCACATGCTGGCCACAAGCTCAGTTAGCTGAGGGATGGATGGGAATCCCAAGCCATTAACACTGAGAAACCCAATTCAGTAAACAACACCCCCTTAACTTATCTGAAGGAAAATATTCTGTAGGTGGTTTTTGTGCACTTTTAGATGCACTTGAGTTTTTCTTGCAGCCTCTGCCCCACACCTATGTATAGAATCCCATTTTTAGGACAGCAGT
This sequence comes from Nestor notabilis, assembly GCF_000696875.1. NCBI lineage: Eukaryota > Metazoa > Chordata > Aves > Psittaciformes > Psittacidae > Nestor > Nestor notabilis. Next base: position 87,629 of record NW_009928973.1, read on the forward strand.
AATAAGTCAGAAGTTTTGAGTTAAACAGAGGAGTTGCTGTCACCTCCTCTGTGCATGGGTCCAATTTCCTTGAACACCTGCTGAGGAAAGAACAAATTAGGTGCTGCCAAGTGCTTCTTAACTACTTCCCATGTCATCAATGGCAACAAGTTAGCCTGCTGGAGGTTAATGAACATGCTGTAATACCATAATAACAAATGCACCAGTCTATGGATGTTATGCCTATTCCATGAATTCTGTACACAGTATGTGTTTGCACATAGGCAAGGCCTTCCAGGCTAAAATAACAATGGGTGATTAACATGATAATAGGAAGAAGGCTGCACTCCATTGGCCAAAACCTAACACAGCCAACCATATAAAAGGAAACAGTTTGGATTGGCTAGTTATCCCTAGGCAGCTCCAGAAAGTATCCTCCTGGAGTCCATTCGGAAATCAAGGCTGTTAATGGAAAAGCAGCTGGATTTCTGCAGCACTCTTTCTTGGGATTCTCTTCTGGCAGACAAGCACAGCACACACACATACACATGTCCTCTAAAATATGCTGGCATACACATGCTGAAGTCTCCTAACTTTAAAAACAAAGCAAAACACAAAAAACCTTGGAGGAGAAAAACAGGATTTGGGTGGTGAGGGATTCATGTGGTCATGTTTAAAACTTGAAACCTTCCTCTGTAAAACTTCAAAGCTGACTAAGATCTGTGCCTTGTTCAACACTTATCTCTGTTTTGAGAGTTCCATAAGTAACTACCTAAAAAGGACAATATTTCAGCTCAACTCTGTTTCAAACCTTTAAAGTTATATTAAACACAGACAAATGATTCTTTTTTTAATTGATTTTGGTGCTTCTGAAAGCTACTTGCTAACAGATCTGGAGACAGGATGTCTTTGTTTACCCACAGAGCCAGTGTAAACTCCTCCACACCATTTCACAAACTTATAAAACACTCCACTTGGCGTGACACCCCTCAGAGAAGATGGCATATTTCAGACTTCCTTTTGGTATTATCTTCAGCCTCAGCTGAGACACATGCATGCACAAGAGCAGCTTAACTGAACTGAGGCAATGAGTCTTGTGACAGGGTACCCTGCTCAATATGGAGTGAGATTAATAAATGGCCTTATACAGGCCACAAAGTAACTACAACTAGATTAGCACCCAAATGTATATGCAAGAGATGGAAGAGCTGATTTCTTGGCTCACTAATAATTCTCTTTAAAAGAATGTTACAAAACTAGACTTCCATTCTTAATAAATGGGGAGCACTAGTTTGAATACAAGGGTGTGTTATTTGTGGTACCAAATAAGATCTTCTACTACTGTTTTCGTGGATATTGTGGCTTCACAGACATTTTAATGGGTCAGTAATCTCTTTTTAAAGTTCTGTCTTCACAAGTGGTGACAACAAAGGTGAACAGACTCCGAGGAGCTAACAGAGCCTAGATGATGGCATCTAGGTGACAAAAGAGACCAGATGAGCAGGCATTTAGCTGAGGCTTCACTCCCCATTAAGTCAAGATATTTTATTCTAACCTTGGCACATAATAGCATTAATAACAACAGAGGGTTCTGGTTTCTTTTCTAAAGTAACTATTGTTCCCATGGGTTTTCCAGACTGTCCTCCTTTAAATCTGGAAATGGTTTCCTGCTCTACAAAGAAAATATTCCTCCATTCAAGTGGATTTACAAGGGAAGAGAAGGGGTGCGGGGAAGAACAAAGAGAAGGAATTGAGTCCAAGAAAGTGTGCAGGAGAAAAAGAACTGAGAAAAGCAACACAATAGGGTTCATTCTTCCAACTTTCTATGCCACCTCCTTTGCTTCTTCAATCCAAATAATCTAGGTGGGCTAAAAATATAACACCATTCAAGATGGAAATTTAACGGAAGACTAAGCATTTGCCATTGTCAATGTTAAACAAGTACTGTTGAAGATAACTAAGGTACAGAATAAGGATAAATCTATGTAAGAGAAAGAACAGCTTGAAGCATGACTGTTCCTAGTATTACAAAAGGTGATGAGAAATCTCAATAATAAACAACTAGTCACGTTTCTCAAGACATGCAGATTCCTCTATAAGACATCTTAAAGGGAATTAATAGAATATATTCAAAACTGAAGCTCCTACGCACAGAAATATGTTCAGAGAAACATAAAAGCATTACCTCTGATACAATCATAATAGAATTAGAAAAGGTCTTAAGCTATACATGTGTCAGGTACTGGAATGGTACCTCCACTTGTGATGCTTATCTAAAAATAATCTTTCAGTCCTATCCAAACAGAATAGCTCATGTAAAACTGTAAGTATCAATCACAAATTGATGTTAGAAAAATCTTTTACTACTAAGGTCTGTTTTAGTTATTCCTCTTAGTGATGTTCCCTATGGAAAACTACTGATTTGACCCAAAATCTCCTAATAACAAATCCTACAATGCAGATGTTGCCATGCACACAAGGCAAAAATTTGGCCATTTGGAAACCTATCATCTTGTTGACCGTTATGACTGGATCCTAGTTAGAAGTTCTAGAAACAAATGCGATCAATTCACAGAAATTTCTTCCTGGTTAATAGCTATACTACAATGTTACCGAAAAAGACAGATAAAAGCAGCATTTTCAAGGTTTACATGCTTGCTTTCATTCTTACGGATTTAAAAAAAAACCCCAAACTGCCAAGCAATTCTGAGTGCTTTTTGATCCTCATCTAGCTGTCCCAACCTGATTTTCAGAACAAAACCTCCAAAAGTTCAACAGTAAAAAACTGAAACATAATATACAAAATATTCATACTCACTTTGTTGTGCTATATCCGTGTGCATATATACACAAAACTTAATGCTTACAGTAAACAGGAATTGTTCTTTTTCTCCTGCTTTTTTTCCCTTCCCAAATATTTTCTCTTTTTATTCATCAAGAGCTAATATGTGTTTTCTTCCTTTTTTTCCCTTTGGGGTTAAATCTTCATTTAAATTTTTTTCCCCCTGAAATTCTTTTAGGCTTCCATGGTGATTTCTTCAATTCAAGAAGTAACCAGCAACTGCTGGTGCAGTGATTTCTGACAGTGAAAGAAGTTACAGATTTTGTATGTCATCATCATCTTTTCCATTTGCTTGGATCTCATTCTGCCTATTCTTATTTACTCTGAAATCTACTTAAAATCGAATTTCCCTATACTTTCTTTCTTACTGTACCTTGTCCTAATCTTCAACTGCTTTTCTGTTTAAGAAAGAAAAATCAATAGGGTGTTTAAAAAAGAAATGTAGAAGCACTCATGAACTGGAGAGAAACAGCTTTTTTCTTCTGGACATCTGCAAATTATTCTACATGCATTGTGCACTTAAGATTGCTCCAATAAAATGGTATTTTACCTGTGCAAAGCGTACTAACAAGATGACAAGAGAGACTGTATTCAACTTGCTTACTTTTCTATGAAGCCAAAGAAGTAAATGCTGTTCCTCAAATACAGAGATTTGCCATCATTTAAGAGACAGTGTAATTCTTTAAAAAATCCTGTGGTAGGCAGACACAAAGAGCAGTCATTGCCTTGAGAAAATTAAGTGAAATGCCAATAGTTTCCATGTGAACTGATAGCTGAATTCAGGTTTTGTACCCATAATGAAGGGTAAGATAACGAATTATTCATAATAACTATATCTATTCCTGGTATACATATCATAAAGGTCTCTAGTATCTGCATATGTGCAGGCCATAGACACCTGTTGAAGGTACTATTTGCCGTCATCATAAATGCTGATTTTTCGTTATCTTCTACAAAGGAACTAAGACCTTCCCTCATGGGATGAAATTCAAAGCATTTACCTTATTGAAGAACTTCAAAGTCTCCCTTGAGAGAGCAAGTATGGAAGCTGTCACTGAAAAGAAAGAGTTAAAGCAAGAAATAGGAGCAGAAAACGGCAATGTATTCTGCTTCTGATAGTCAATAGGAAAGAAAAGGTAATACTTTAGGCTATAGGCACAGCCACATGAAGTAAGAATTAGTCTTACCTAAGAGAACAGAGGTGTTTTAAAGAATTTAGAAGGAAACAAAGGCCTGAGGAGGAGGAAGAAGAATGACCTAGCCAGAGCCCCAGCCGAATTCTCAAGAGGTATCACACCAAAGGAGGGATATTTCCATTCCTCATTCTTCTACAGAATTAGGTGTGTGTGCCTGGAGGTTTAATCATACATTCACAGCACACAGAGGGAGCAATATCCAGTTGTTTAACTAAAAAAGCAAAAGACCAAGAAATTAAACTTTCTGTGGGATTTGCTCAGAAGCCAGGAATGGGGTGTTGATGCCAGCGGGTGCTGGCGCAGGCAGTGCCATGCTCCGAGCTGACCATGCACAGCCCAGCTCCGCCAGACACTGCTGCCTCACGCATCCCGGTGCTGAGACAGCACTAACAAATCCCACTGGGGACACACACAGCCTGCACCACCTCTAGTGCAGGCATCTCACTCCGTGTCCTCAGGCCGTACTTAGGGTTTTCTCTTACTTACTGAGCTTCCAGTCTTCTGGCTGAATGGTATTTTCAGATACTTTTAATGCAGTGAGATGGAAGAGTGTTTGTGGGTGCTTTAATTAGCAGATTGGCATAAACAGGCATCTACGGCTGGAATTATTCATTAGGAGTTGGGTGCCTAATTTCCTTAGATACTTTTGAAAATCTCACCCCATCATGTTTAATTAAAAATGTCAGATGATATCAATACTCAGATGTGTCTGCTGTTGGTCTCCCGAGAAGATTTCCAAAATCGACTTCTCATTCCATCTGTTCCTGACAGAGGAAGGACTGACTTGGCCCATTCTTGAACCAAAACGTCAACAAATAATTTTAAAAGACTATAAACTGCAAATGATATTAATCTCCTCAGTAGAGTTCTGAAACCCTTCTTGAATCTGCATGTTCCCAAGTATCTCCTAAGCTAAGAAACAGGAAAGCAGGCTATCTGCAAACATTAAAGGAAAGCACAATTAGATGTAACCTTCATTAGACAAGAATTTCCAGATATGCTAAGAAAAGTACTTATCTTACAGGAGGGCCATGTAGCAGATCCTTTTAAAATCACTTTTAAAATCATCCACACACACATACAAGCACACAGGTATACATACACACAGACATCCAATAGCCTCACAACGTTCACTCTGACAGACATCCATAACAACAAGCTCTTTAGCACAGAAATTTGTTTTAGGTGAGAACTTGGGGGGGTTAGGGTGGAATTCACTAAATTTTTCCTTCCAAGTTCCTTTATGCCCCTGATCATGTTTAATTTGCTGGTAGGAACTCAACTCTCATTCCTCAAGAAGGACAGATCAGATTTCTTTTTCTGTTTTGGGTACTCAGCATCTCCCTTTTTTCCTGGAAATCTCCCGGCTTTTCCAGGTCTGCCAGTTCAGAAGCATCAGAACTCAGAGACAAATTCAATCCCCATCATTCAAGAGTCTCAGCTCTCTGTTGGTAAATCTAGGGCACTTTTATGATAAAAAAAAACTAGTGCACTCCACTAGGAATCAAGGAGCCTGCAAGACTGAGCAGCATTTAATTTTTCTATGTGCCTTACTCTACCTTTCCTCCTCTTTTGTTGTATTTTTTAGTAGAACAAGTAATTTTATAAAGTGACAGTTTAAAAAAGACACATCGGATCAGTTCTGAGTCACATTGAAGGTCTACATTTTATCCCTCAGATATTCTAAAGTTCAACTGTACTTACTCTGGGAACAGGGGATGTCTGGGTACCTTTCCTTTGGCCACTAGTCTCAGGTGTCAGGTCTCGATGGTCTACCTGGATGTGGCTCTCTAGGTCTTCAGCACTTTCAAATTTAACACTACACTCTGGACACCTCAGACTGCCACACGGTCTCTCGTTCACCTCCTGTGGAGTCAAGCCCGAAGACTGTCCATTGGTGCTCCTGGTCATGCACCCAGCACACAGGCCATAGGGAAGGCCGTTCACATCCAGCTTTACCAAGTCCTGCTTATTCCGAAACTCCTTCAAGCACAACGCACACTTGTAGAGTTTTTGCAAGGCCTGGCCATTGGGAGACGAGGTTGCAGAGTTTCCTGCCAATTTCTGCATATGGAACGTCCCATGAATTTTCAGCTCAAGGGTAGAGGTGACTGTCTGCATGCAGACAACACAGCGAAACCCAGTGAGGGAGTTTCTGAGATCTGGATGCATCTGGCAGTGCTCAATAAATTCCTCCTCACTCTGCAGCGGCATTTTGCAAATCCGACACGTGCCTGTATCCAAACTCTTGCTGTGAGTGACTTTGTGCTCCGTCAGGGTCAGGAGTGATGGGAAGCGTTCCCCACAGATGGGGCACATGTAGTGCTTGGCTGGGCCCCGATGGGTCTGCATGTGCTCTCTCAGGCCATTTTCTGAGAAAAAGGTCCTTGAGCAGATATTACACTTGTGGCTACCTTTGATGAATTCTGCTTTCTTCCTAGAACAGTCATCCTCCCCAGGCCTGATGTTATGGTCTCTCAAACGATGGTTCTGCAAGAGAACCTCCATAGTGTAGGCAGCCCCACAAATGTCACAGCCATACATGGGCTCAGAAGCGTCTACATCATCTTCACTGGCTTCATGACTGTTGGAAGTATCTGGATTCTTCATTAACATGTTTTGGATATCTGCCCCTTCTGTCTTCTTGTTAGTTGGGGTCATGCCATTAGCCGTACCATTCTCCGCGCTAGCATCAAAAACACAATGTTTTTCCCGCAAGTGCTTTTCAAGCAAGATGATGGCATGAAAAGCTTTGCTACAAAATTTGCAGTTGTATTTTTTGCTGTGGGTTGTGATGTGACACTGCAGCTCTACCTCTGTGCTAAAGGTCTCACCACAGAAGATGCATTTGTGAGACTTTAACGGATTCCCCAGGTGACTATGCTTCACATGGATCTGGAGATCCACCTCCTTCCTAAAATCCCAGTTACAGGCTGTGCAACGATACATCTTCTTTTCATTGCTATGCTTGACTGCCAGATGCACTTGGATAGATACCTTGGAATCAAAAACTTCTTGGCAAAGTGTGCAGTGATACAACACAAAAGTATGCATGTCCAACAAATGTTTCTGCAAATCATCCACTGAAGAAAACTGTTTGTCGCAGCTCTCACACACATAATGAGTTGAAGTTGTCATGTAATGCACGGTGAGATGTTGCAGAAGAGACTCCTGGGAATCAAAGTCTTCTTTACACTGAGGGCAAGACTGTTTCCTCAACAGCAACTCCAAATGCAATTTTAAATGGGTTTGAAAACTTTCAAAATTTGAGAACTTCAGATCACACTGATTACATGGGTATTCACCATTAGACACTGAATTTACGCTAGCAGAAAGCCGTTGCCTTTTAGGGGAAGAGACTTCAACATCAGAAGAAACTGGACTCTGCTCTGCTTTTGACTTCTTATTGTGTGCCAGAGGAATGTTCTTGTGGTTTTCTTTAATATGCTTTGTAAGCTTCAGGATGGAGCCAAATATGGGGGAGTTTGTGCAATAAGGGCATGAATAAACTTCCATAAAAGACTGTGTTGGCTGAATGACAGGAGAATCCAATTTTGAACTTCCTACATTGCAGTGAGTCTGCTGAATATGCTCAGTCAAGGTTGCTTCGGTCAGAAAGCCCATGGAGCACTGGTTACAGAAGAAAGCGTTGTTACCATCTTGAGGGGTTGCGTTTGGTCCACAGTGAGTAATACGGATGTGTTCTTGTAAGCTATTGATGTCTGCAAACATCTCTGGGCAGTAGTTACAGTGAAAGGCAGAAATGTTGCTGAACTGCATCATAGGATAGGCATGGGTTTTGTGCACTTTTCTCACGTGTTCATTCAAGTTGTACAGTGTAGGCATGGAATCAAGGCAGATCTGGCACGTGTGGCTTTGCTGAGGTTTGTCTGCATGAATCGTCTTCAGGTGGATCTCCAGAACAGCAAGGCTGTTGAAGTCGCGCTTCGAGCAGTACGGACAGCTGTAGGTAACCTTAGACCAGTTCTGGCCTTCCTCTCTGTCCACAGATCTCATTTTCTTTTGTCCTCTCAAAGGCTTTAAGGTTGAATCTGGGGTGGAACCTCTTTCCACTGATGCGCTAGAGTCAGGCGTTGCGCTACTCATTGACGCCACGCTCCCCAAGACTGGGTCAGGGCTGATGCTGTGATTGCTGGAGTCAGGTTGTCTGTGGCTGTCCAAGTGGCAATAGACATCCTCCACTGAAGAAAACTGCTCTGGGCACATAGGGCACTTGTGTTTTTTGTTGGCATGGGCTTGATGAATGTGTGAGAGCAGCGAGTTTTCGTCTGCAAATACTTCAGGGCAATGAATACACTGCAAATCTGCCTTCTCGGAAAGCTGTGGGTGGCGTGTCATTACGTGCTTCTCCAAATCTTCAGTCTGACTGAATGTCTCTTCACAGTAATCACACATAAAATCATCCTTCTTCACCTCTTTCTCAGTCTTTGCCATATGTTCCTTGTTCTTTTTATGAGCTTGCATGTGACTCTGCAATGAGCTGGTAGATGAAAACCCACGTTTACACACAGTACACTTGAACGGTTTGCTGGAGCTGTGGGTTTTCAGGTGAATTTTGAGGTGATCGCTGCGAGAGAACGCAGCCTCGCATTCATGGCAATGGTACTTTTTATCCCCTGTGTGAAGCTTTATATGGCGATCCCTACTTCTCTTGTGCTTAAAAAGCCGGCTACAGTAGGTGCATTTGAAAGGTAGTTTGTCACTGTGGATCTGCTCGTGTCTTTTAAGGTAGCTCAGGCGAATGAAGGACTTATCACAAAACTGACAGGGATACGGCAGGCCAGTCCCCCCTTCCTCCTCCCCAATGCCGAGATCACACCCATCTCCTATCATCTGAGTGGGTGATGCAACATCTTTGCTGGAGGGAGATGAAGCCACCCAGGAGAGTTGTGGGTCGTCATCACCATCTGTAATGGGAAAGCAGAAAGGAGATTAAAAACAATTCCCAGTGCATCTGTGAAATAAGGACAAAGCTCTCAACAACACTATGGGCTTCTGCTACTACAGCATTTAAAAAAGAAAAAGGCAACAAAAAAAAAAGATCTTGAATTTCAAACGAGGTTTGAGAAAGAGAAATAAAAATATAGTTGTATACATAATTCACAAATATGCCAACATATAGTATTAATAAAAAGCATTCTTTAGCAGGTTTAACACCTGCTTACTGTACTGTAAAGCAATAAACAATGAATAAAGAAAGCAAAACACAATGTGCAATGAAGCAATACAAACATTTTGAAAAGCTACAGTGTTAAGTCATCACCTGTGATTTTGTGTGTCTTTTTAAATGCTACATAAAGATGATTTTAAATAATGTCTCCATTAAATAAAATTCTCCAGTTTGTCTCAGAATTGAACAGAATGAAAGGCTGCTCAAAAGCAGAGTCAAACATCTCAGTTAAATAAAAGCATCAGATTTGAGACAGCTCAAGAAAATCAGAGAAGAGATCTGTACCATCACCAAATTTGCTCACATGAAAGGTAATGTTGCCTGCTTGGTACAAAACCATAAAAATTAAAAAAGCGCAGAAAATCACTATTGGAGACCTCAAGACATCACAAAAGAATCAACTTCAGGATAAACCAACAATGGCCAAGCCTCTGTTTAATAACTATTTCCTTTGCTCAATATGGGGCTTTGGAAAATATTTTATAATTCGATATTACCATAAAGAAACACAGCACCGACTCCAGCAGCAAAACAGTCATTTTAGGAAAAATACATAAAATGTTGGCAGCTTTCATAAACAGAATAGTTAACAAGAAACAGAAGAGAATGAGTTCAACTATCCTAATTCCAATATATGTGGAGATGTTGAAAGAAGCAAAAATGCCACTATTCTGATATAAAACTGAACCATGGAACAAAGCAAAACCAAAATCCATGTAAATGAGGGAAGGCACTGACCACATACACATTTGGAGATTCAAAAAAGAAACCGGTTCTCCAGATACATTGTCCTTATAAAAGATTTAATGTTCCTACTTCAGTTCTTACTAAAACAAACCAATAAAAAAATCCCCAACTGTGCGTGTAGGCTGCCACACGCGCACTCCTTGTGCCTGCCAACTACAGAGTCACCAGGCGGAGAAGAGCACATGTACGGTGGAGAAGCTCTCAAAGAAAGGGTCAGCTAATGAGGATATCACCACTGTAAGAGGCTGGCTCCTGTGGCACTGTTTGCTGTGGCAAAGACCTCCTTTTTCATCCCAGGAAAAGAGAGAGCACAGCTACCTTGGAAAAACTAAAACAAATAATCACACACCAAACAACTTTTCCTGCACAACGGGGCTGCCTGTTTTCTGGATGCAAGGGTCGGGTACCAGCTCCCCTTGCCCTGTGCTCCCAGGGAGCTCCACTCCCCCGTTTAACTAAACCTCCTGCTCCAGAGAGATGACACACACTGAGAACACGCTTCCTTCCACTCCTAAAATGCATCCTGGCTCTCAGCAAGCACCCGTGCTTCTAGGATGCTCAAGGTCTTTGTGCTCAACTAACTCCCCCAAGCCTTGCCGAGCCCAGACCTGAAACACACGGTGATCAGCCCCTGCTTTTTACATGAACTTTTCCCAGGCTTCGCTCCCCCAACCATACACTGGTCTGTCTCTGTGTCTGCAACAAAACCTCATGTTCCCAATTTACGCCACCTCCGCCGCCCGCCCGGCTGCCGGCACAGCTTCGCTCTGTCCCCAGGGAGCCCCCAGCCCCTGTCTCTGCTGCCAGCCGCATCCAGGGCTCCATCCCCATGGACCCATGGACATGGCCAGCGGAGGGAAGAAGGCAGCCGGCTGCCAGTGCCTGGATTAGGGGCCCCAGGGAGGTGCCGGTAGCTCAGGGCTGGCTAATTCCCTCCTCTCACCAGCTGGGCTCCTCCAGGGGAAAGGAGACAAAGGGGAGAAGAAAGAGGGGGATGCTGGGCCTGAACTAGGGCAGCACATGTTGATTTTGCAACCGCTACTGCTGTCCGTCGGGGGGGCGGGGGGAGAAGAAAAACAACAGGGAAAAAAGCACACCACCATCGTGGTACTTACTGCTCAGCCTTACTGGCTGCAGTTAAAATAATTTTAAATGTTCACTTTGCACAAAGTATTACAAAAATACACACATTTGAAATACCTCTCCATCTGCAGCCAGACTACTCGTGCTTCGTGCTGGGCAGTGGCAGGCAGAGGAAGGGGCTGCACCATGCCAGGGAGAACCCTGAGTACTTCAGGCGGCTCCAACAAATAAAGCCGCATTGTTCAGCCTTGAAACTGGAGATGCAATGGGCCAAATCCAGTGGTAACACAGACTGGACCCACTGCTCTAACTTCGTTGCATCCATATGTGCTTATGCCAACCATTACACTGGTCCACCATGCAAATTGAACAAATCTGCTAGCAGGCCTCTTTTGCCTCTGAAACGAACCAATCTACCTCAAAATGCACTCTAACATTCAACTAGGGCCAGTTCCCCTCCAGCTGCTGCTCTTCAAACATATTGGGCTATTCAGAAAACAAAATCCAAGAAAGCTGGTATTACTTTGTGAGCGATGTACAAAGACGTTGCTGTGCTAATATAATTTGGATTCAAAAAACTTAACGTTTCTCAGATTGAAAAGCAGTGTTTCAATAAAAATGGAAGCACTTACACAGACAGTTGAAAGGAAAGACTGACTCCATTTGTTAGAGTTTTCACTGATTTTCATGTGTAATTTCTAGATTATTTTTATTTCACCCTTTTCTCATACTTTTAGAATTTAAAAAGAATTAGAAAACTTTAAAGCCCAGAAACAATCTACCTTGACTTCCTTACAAACAAGATACTAAATTACTAAACGCCTAAACCAAAGAAATTAGGGAAAACTCATTATCATTAATCTCTTTATGGAATGAAAAATAGCCTTGTTAATTTTAACATGTCATATTACATTGAAGAAAAGACGTATAATGATCTGAGAAAGAAATTCTAAGGTATTTTACCAGAGTAATATTTTAGCGGGAAGATATTTTTTTGATGTGATGTGACATGTATAGCAACGATGGTTAGAATAATAATTCTACATTAATGCAATTGAAGGAATGTAGCAGAATGAGAAAAATCACTTTCAAAAAGGAGATTAAAGTCATTAAAAATGGCTAATCCTGCAAAGTGGGACTGTTCTAAAACAGAGAATCACATGGCTGGTGCAAGTCTTTTGTCATTTGCACATGAGAGAATCAAAACAAGTATTAAAAGGGTAAGAAAATTCAATAAAAAGTTTAATTAGGAAAAAAAGAGCATTAAGGAAGCCTCAGGATGTCAGTAGTCCTCAGGATATATGTGTGGGTCATGAAGCTTAAAGGGCCAAACTTGATAATCAATCTCAAAGTGGTACAGTAATTTAGCAACTTAATGTTCAGTACGTTTACAGGACTGCAAGCATTTATCATCATCACTGAGGAGCTAATTCCAGCTTCAATGCATTCAATAAATGTATTTTTCCTTCTAATAAGAGCAATTGGGCCAAACTGTAGTATAAATCATACTTCATCCTCCATTTATTTTCCAGATAACAGGAGCCAAGTTCAGATAAACTCATGAAGCTAAAGCAATAAAATGAAGTCTTAAAAAATGTGATCTCTCTTAGAAAGGAGACAAACAGCACATCATAGATTGCCAGGAATGAGCAGCACTGCCATCTCAGCGTACACTGATGACGTTGATATATTCATTATTTCAGAGTAATTTTGCTAATATAAAGAAAATCAACCAGACACAGTCAAGCAAATGCAATTTCACAGTCCCTGCAAACACCTTCCTCCATCTCCCTGCTCAAAGCTACCTGCAAATATTATGTTCCCACCAGACTTGCTCAGCTGCCCAGTCACCCCCGGCACTGGGGTCAGTGCTCGTGGGCAGGGGCTGCACAGACCCAGTTCCCCCCAGCCAGCTGCCTTTTCTCCCAAGAAAAAAAGGTATGCACAGAGCTCCATTTACTGGCCCAGATCTGAAGTTCACCCTTGCCTAAACCTTCTGTCTACCAATGTAAAGCATCATTGGGTACCCCTCCAGTGAAAAGCCTAGCTTCTCTGTCTCCACTGTGCATGGAGGGTTCAGGTGGCTCTTTCAGAAGCCCTCCATATGTCCCCCTCCCGCTGCGGGCATGTAGCAATGTGGCCAGCGCCTATGGAAGGCCAGTTTATTCCAGCAGGTGTGGGTGCAAACAGCAGCACAGACTGAGCACCACGGGTCTCAGAAGAGGTCACACAACCTGCCCAGGCATCAACAAGATATCAAGGGTCTGGCCAAAGAGGCAAGTTCAAGACTCCCCTCCTCAGCCCAGAAGTCATCTCCATACAGAACAATAAACCAAGGAGGGTAGATTTGGAAGATGCTCTTATTCTACCACGTTTAATCATCTAGCACAGAGCTAGTACACAAGAGAAATAGTTACATTAACAAAAAAAAAAACCCAAATCAATTGTCGAGGAAAGAATTGCTGTTGATTTCAGTTCAGACTCCCGGTTCTGTCCGAACCTCTCCGTGGCACACAAGCTAAAAATGGGCAAAGCACTGAAATCGCTTTAGGCTATTGAGAGTTGATGGAATTCTAGCACCCAAAAAGTAAATTACTTTTGAAAAAAAGCTTGGCATCATAAGACACACTTCTCAACTGTGCTTCAGCTCCTCATCTCCATAATAGAAAAAGGCCATCTGCTCCTCAAGGACAAATTGTAGGGCTTCCTTCTGTATAGCTGTGAACCCCCTGAAACTTCCACCCTCTGATGGAAGGCCTGATAGAAATGCTATCAGTTTCAATTATTATTATTTTCACAGATGCTTAACTTTACAACACAGAGATTGAGGACTGAGAAATCTCCAGTACTGGTTACAGTAAATATTGCATTTCTGCACTATGTATTAAAGCCAAGAATAGATCATTACGATGGATTATAGTAAGAACCTCACATGGCATATGCTGCTCATTTACACTGCAGTGCTGGTGTGAAATAATGCACGTCAAGTTTACGTAGCAAATGTGTTAAGTTTCAATATTTTCAGTGTACTGTGGCAGCTTTTTACTTAATTTTTTTGTTGGAGTGGTTAGTTCCATTTTCCTGCACATTTCCCACACAGTCATAACATTGTAAATAATAAAAAATATCATTAATATTCCAAACTCAATTTTCTATGGAGATATTAGCTTCCTTGAATGGTTTTGTCCATTGTGTCACAGAAGGCAATAGTGGACTGTGACCACCAGCTCTTGGGGCAATGAAAGCCTTTCTATGCTGCCACCACACCTGTGTCTGAACAGTGTTGTAACTGCTGGGTTGTGACTGAAACCCAGCATTAATGCACACTCAAACACACTTCACTAAAAAATGGGAAAAGATTACTACAACTCATTTATAATTACCCCTACAAAAACACCATTCAAGTGTCTCACAGAACTGGTCAACCAACCCCTAGCCAAGGCAGTAAGATGGGACCCTGGGAAGCTAAGGAACTCCATATGCAGCTTCAGACTTCAGCATCATTAACTTCTTCACAAAAGTGTCTTCATAGATTTTTATTTTAGGGCACTATGCCATTTTTTAAATATATATATACATATATGTAAGAAGTTCAAAGCAAACCTAAAACTGGATAAAAATTTAGGAGGTGCTAAATTAAGTGGCACCACAGGCAATGCTTTCATTGTTATCTGTGACTTGAGAAAAAATGCAGTTATACCTAATTACATGCTTATGTGGAAAGCATTTTTGTTGGACTAAATTACCAGTTAGTGACTCTTTTTCCAACTTCTCAGCTTTGCACTGCAATTCATTTTTAAGTGAAGTTTTTAAACAAAACAGACAGACGTCTGGCTCAATGCAAAGTATATACAATCTAATTTTTCTTCTCATGCAGAGAGCAACTTGGTATTTAGAGTACAAAATCAGCACAAGATGTAGTGCAGAATTTCAAACATTAAACTTGCTAGGGTGTCTGCTGCAGATACATGGTTACACACAGACAGTTTAAATCTTGTTGTCTCTGTTCAAACCTTTTTGTAGTGATCAAAGATACATCTAATTAAGTCTCTTTTTTTTCTGTAAGTTAAAAAGTACACACAAAGATGTCTATTGAAGCTTGGTTGATACACAGAAACTTGTTAAGCCAGAGTAACAAGTGCCTGAGCCCTTGCCTCCCATTAGCAGAGATATCAAGACTCAGTAAAGACCAGCAATAGGATGATACATAATTCTGTACAGATTATAAAATCTGGAAGATATTTTTAACATTATTTTTTCTTATTTCAGTCTGTATTTTGCTGGTTATAAAAAATTAACATATCATTAAATTAGTTATTTCACACTTCAATAAACGGCATAGTAAGGGGTGGAGGAGAAAGTTTTATGTCAGATCTAGGAATAAACTAAATGCTTTCAGAGTTGAATCACTGTTTTTCTTTACTCCCTTTGGAAAAGCAGCAGATACTATATTCTGCTGTGCATCATGGACTTGGGACTGAAAACAGCTGCACTCTAATTACATGTAAAGTGTACCAAAACATTCCTTTTATCACAGACTGTAAATCTGTTAGCATCTGTCTCTCCTTTGTTTCTTCCACAAGATACAAGCTTGTTTCTACATTTTTCTCACCTGTAGCAGTAATTAAAATTCATTATAAATGAAAGGAGTGAACACTAAAACAAGTTCCTCTGTGTACAGTTCTAAACTCAAATTAGAAACAGCTGTTTGCTAATTCATGCAGTGATGTTTTGTCGTGCTCTGTGAATCAATAATAACTCACCCTATTTACACCAAAATGTTAGGATTATACATATATTTTGCTTAGCAATTTGCTGTTCAGAAATGTTCAAATGCACGTTCAGGTTTTTTGTAAGCAAGATGAGAAGATGATACCAGCAAAATTACCAGTGAATTAACAGACAGATCTTAACAGCTTGCTGCTCATGCTTACCCTGCTGCCGAGAGGGTGCTGTGCCATTCCTGCCTGCTTTGATACTTGCAGAGCATTTAGCAAGAAAGCATGATGTAAGACAGATGTAAAAGAACAAAACCGCATACAGGGTCACACACACACATCACGGATGCAATAGTCACACTGAGAGAATCCTACAAAATTATAGTTTCAGCTATGACGTGCAATTTTCAGGCACAAGGAATGACAAAGCCCTTAGGAAAATAATCCTAGTAGAATAATTATTACTTATAATAATTAGTTATAAATTAGTTATAATAAATGGTAATATTAATTGTTAGTAATATCTCTTCACATTATGTTAGCCAGAGAACAAACTTCATATGACCCTTACAGTCACACAATTATATTCTGCACTTCTTGCTACTTGATGTCAACATTTATCATGATTTCAACACTTGATTATACAAAACAAAGAGACAACACGCAGCGGTTAATAGCTTTGCCTGCTTCATTTTTTATCTAAACCTAAGGCTACAAGGGAGGCAGTTGCAACGTTCTGAGCAGAGCCTCAGGCAGATTTGCAGAGCCTACCCTCACTGGGGCAGGGCCAGGGCCACCCAGTCCCTGCACTGCCCCCCTTTGCAGAGTCAGACCCAGCCTGGAGCGGTGGAAGAGCATCAGCCTCCATAAAAGTCTTTGCAGCACATGCAAGGAAAGTCCTTGTCTCATCTATACATACAGACATTTTCCCTTCGTTGTGTTTTGTTGTTGCTAGCAGGAAGGGTGCTTCCCATACAGCACAAACCCAAGCATCAAGACTCTGAACCATTCACAGAGATGTGGCCAGCGGAAGAGCCTTTCTGGTGGGATGAAATGCATGAGATGAATTTCCTAGATTTATGATTTCCTCCCTCCCATCAGATCAGGCAGCTCTCAAATACAGCAGGCACCTGTTCTCAGGCTGTTCTGCTGAGCACCCTCAGGCATGTGCAGTCAGGCAGACTTGGCTCAAGCTCCTTCCCTGAGTTCATACCCATAACTGAGCATCAGACGTACAGACTAGCTGCTGTTTGGAGAAACTCAATGAATAAAGAAGCCAAAATTAAAGAGACAGACTTTTCTCCATGAACTGACCAGACTGGTGTGATTTAATTTAATGCTTTACTGTGCTCATTTTCATGTTTCTGAATTGTTCTTTCAAGTGAAGATTAAGTCATCAATTACAATCCATTTAGCTCATTCATAAAATTCATTTAAGGGTCATATCCTGCATGATGAGCAGGGAGCCCTGGAAGCTTGTGCTGACAAGGACAGGCAGCACTTTCCCACAGGATATTCAGTTTGTGCTGAATCAAGTCAGAGCTTCGTTTGGTGGCATGGGCAGCAGTTTGGAGGAACAAGTGTCTTTAAAACTGGGGCAGTGGCAAACTAGGACAGAGAGAGTTTTGCCAAGGCCTTTCCGTAGCTGCTGCTACTGCTAAGACGAATGCATACCTGCTGCTGTGCTAGTAGACAATAGAGCAGCGTTTCCATTTCTGTGGAGCTCTTTTTCAACTTTTCAGCCATGTATCAACTCTGAGACAGAAGAACCACTAAGAAGGGAGAAAACTGGGACCAGACACGACAAGTACTCCATGTTTTCTGGCTGGGGTCACCAAAAGTGACTGGATTGCTAGGATGAGATCTTCAACTGATGCTACACAGTGACCTGACCTCTAGGAAAATGGGTTTGCAGTCCCTGTCTTCAGCATATGAAAAGCACTTTCCCAAGAGTAGACTTTTGCTCCTATCTTCCATCAGCACTCAACAGAAGAGATGTCAACTGCCATGTTCCAAACCTGAGAAAAAACTCATGTTTCAAACCTCAGCCCTGCACATGACTTTAGTGCCAAGCCTTCCGGCCGGAGAAATTTAAAGCTAGTCATATTATTAGAGCAAGTTGCAGAAGAAAATAAAACCAGCTTGTTAAGTTAGAAAGAGTAGGTTGTTCCAGACTCTCATTTTGATCTAGGTGGGAAAACTGTGACGCACTTATGAATTTAATGGGTTGACGTTCATGATGAATAGGCTTAATGCTGAAAAACACATGTTGGCTGAAATTACTCAGCAATAAACAAACAGTAAAAAACAACAACATCCAGATTTTATACTGCCTTCGAAGAACAAGAGAAGAAAAACCAATAAATTACATCTGACAGACAGTATCAAGTAACCTGTTTTACAGCTAGATATATGCATTATTGGCCTGACTTCCAAATGTGTTGTATATTCACATCAATCCTACTGAAATCAGTTGCTTGACACTTCTCAAAACTCAAATGAAAGAAATATAAATATAGCCAGTTCTGTATAGAGGTATTTTCAGAAAGGTGCACGTACTCCTTGTCCCTTTCATAGATTCAGAATTAAGATTTCATGCAAACACCATGAATGGAAATGAAGCTGTCCTTGCGAATGTGCCAGCTTCCACAAATCTGGTGAGTGTTGCTCCTCAAGGCTTTCACCCACAGATGCCGGAGGGACTCATGTGCCTCAGTGACCCCCACCAGTATCACTGGAGCTGATGAAGCTGCCAGCTCCACCTGACGCAAGCTAGGAGAAGGGGTTTGCTCCAGCTTGGATACGGTATGTGTTATGGTATACCCATTCCTTGGATACGGTATGTGTTACGGCAAAGTACAGTCAGTTAAGACTCCAGGTTTGTTAGTAACCAATTTAAGAAAAAAAAACAAACAACATTTAGAGTTAAACAGAAGACCTACAAATCTAAATGCATGCTGCTGAATATGAAGCACATTCAGCATATCATTTAGATAAACACTGGTCTGCATGAATCTGTACCATGTTTGTGACTGGTCTGAGGGGAACTGCACTAAACAGAAGTGGGAAGTAAGTACCTGACAGAAACAGAAATAACTGAAAGGTCTAAAAAGAAAATAACTATAGATTTTGTGCTATGTAAGATGAAAGCCAAACAGCATGGCTTGCCTAGGAGAGATGTGTACTACACAATGTATAGTAATGCTACTTCTTTT
Source organism: Nestor notabilis (assembly GCF_000696875.1). Classification (NCBI taxonomy): domain Eukaryota; kingdom Metazoa; phylum Chordata; class Aves; order Psittaciformes; family Psittacidae; genus Nestor; species Nestor notabilis. The sequence goes on from NW_009928973.1 coordinate 106,600, forward strand.
TCACTAACAGTATCCATCGTTTTAAATAAGAAATTGCTTTTAAAACAAGCAAGCAAACAAAGGTGTTTGCCACCCAGTAAGACACTTTCCTGGTACATCAGTGTTCCCCTACAACAAATGTGCCTCATGAGAGACCTTTGAAGTTTAACCAGCAGTGACCTGGCATCTGCGATCTGAGGACTTGCACTGCACTGCACAACAAAACCGAAACACCGAAAACTGCTCTCTTCTTCCAACACATCTTTGCCCTTTTGACTGAAGGGCCCAATGACAACTTGTGTGACTGCACTCTCTGGTTTTCAAAAGAAGAGCTGCAGTGACAGCTAAGGTCTGTTCCCCAGGGCTCACACCCATGCTGGTGAAGCCCAAGGAGGGATCCTGCACTCAACCACACCAAGTGCCATACAGGCTGTAGAGGATGACCCCAGCAGTGCCTACCCCACAGCAGCACAGGGACATGGCACACCAGATAACCCTCTCCTGCAGGCCCCAGGCAGTGAGATCAGCCCATGCTGTGCCCCATCTCCTACACTATGAGCCTGCAGAGAGACTTTTCAAGCTCCTCTAAATTCTTTAGGGGCTTTTCAGGATGTCAGCCAGCACTGACCGCGCTCCAGAGAAAGGCTCCTGCAGGGAGGATGCTCATCAGTGCAGGCAGGCAGGGGAAGCACAGCTGGGGAGCCAGAGTGAATCTAACCAGGAGACAACAGCCCCTCCAGCTCTGCATGCTCCTGCCAAGGGACACACAGAGCCCTGCAGGGCGCTGCCTGCAGACATGGCTGCACTTCCCGCCCCAGCTGCAGGCACCACACTGCCCACCTACCGCAGCAGGACAGCATTTCCCATACAGTTCCCTAAAAGCAAAGGTGTCTTACTCCTGGAATTGTTTAATACAATCTTAGGTGCTGATTGTCTGTATTCAGATGGCTCTGTTTTAACCAACAATGTAAGCTTCCTTCTGTCCACATGTGTGTAGTTGGGTTTTTTCCTCCCACAAATGTGAACTGTACTATTTATTCTAGTTAGTAACTGTCTCAGTGTCTTGGCCACAGATACATGAGAGAATGAATTTACAATGAGGAAAGGTGCAGGGCACAATTATTTGTTTAAATGGGATTAAAATTAGGGTTGGAGTGTACCTTGAATCATCTCAATTTACCCCTGAAGAGAAGGAGGAACAGCAAATGTCTTGGCACCTGCAAACAAATTGTCTTTACCCACCATCTCTCCCAAAGAGCAGTCCTTCCATTTGAGAGCAGCCTCACACAGGCACTGGCACTGGTATCAGAGAATTAAATGAAATAAAGGGAAAAGCTATAGTCAGTAGATTTTCTCTAGCTCTATCCACATGATGAGGGCTGGTTATTCTTACAGAAACATAGCTGGGAATGTTATAGACTAAACAACATAGTAAAAGGAATGATGAGGCAGTGGGGAGAGAGAGATTGAATTTACCCTATAAAAATGTATTTTGATACTACGTGTACAAAAAGCTTTCAGCTTTCTATAGTACAGTCTGCTAAATTAAAAAGTGTGTGGAAGCTGGTGTTTGGGGTGGGAGCACATACCCTGCACAGGAAAAAATGGTCAAAAAGTCAAAACAGCAACAATGAAACACAAAGGAACAAAACCAAAACCAAATAAACAAACACTCTCAGGGAAATCAGGCATCAGAGGTTTGATAGACACACTTGCACCTCCAGAACCAGAGGTGTTCAAGAAACCATCTCCAGACAGTTAATGGCTGGAAACATGTGCCTCCTCCCACCCCAGGTAAATTCATATTTTTGTTGTTGTTTTTCTCAATGTGAAAAGGTTTTGTACCTGCACCTGGTGTAGGTACCTAGATCTCTGGTGTGGGGTGTCTCACAGAAACCTCATGTACGGTGTGGCAGAGAGGAGTTACAAAAACTACTGAAATACAGCTGGCAGATACCCGGAAGAAACTCCATCCTGTCTCTACTGTCATAAAGATGCAGGGCAGTGACTTTAAGCTAGTGAGTTCACACTGACTATCTAAAAGAAGAAATATTGTCAATAAGCTGGTCAATAACTGCGCAATTTAAATTTGGGGGGTTGAAAAAATATTGTTTTCATAAACAACATGAAGAATTTTAAAGCTCAGACGAGCTTCACTTCCAAAACCTGTACCATCCTAGATACTCCCAAATACAGACCAACCCTTGCCTCTTCCCCAGAATCTACTTGGATTTTTCATGTCCCTTTGCCAGACTCACAGCCGCAGCTCCCTGCCCAGACAGAACCACAGACTGGGCAACTGTAGTGTCTCCCATACGAGACTGACAGAACAAGATACATATTCACATGTTTATTTGGGGGTTTTTTTGTTTGCTAAGGCTTTTCTATTATTTTAATTCTGGTCAATAAAACCAAAATTTTGAGGTTAAAACAATTTTCTGATCCCAGAAAACCTAGACTGCTGTCTGAAACAGGATCTTCAGCTCATCTCATCATTGCATGAACAAACAAAAGTGGACAAGTGAATGGTTTGAATGAAAACTCACTAACTGCTCCCCCACATCTTTAGCCAGAATTACTTGTGAAACTGAATTCCACCTCCTCCATCTTATACTCAGTTTAGCACATGAAAGTACAAGAACCAAGAGTTATGATAGTACCAACCTCAGCTCCCCATCAAGACCAAATTATCTGTCTGTATTTAACATAGGAGCTCAACATCTTCTGTTGAAACATGGAAGCTCCACCTCAGTCATAGGGCACCTGAGTATAAAACTAATCTTCTGACATTCAGCAGTAACTGTACAGTTTCAAACAATCCACTTTAGAGGTTGGAGTCCTGGTTTTCTAAGAGCTGATTGTTAAAGACACATCAGGCTGTATCTTTGGATTTCCCAAGAACATAACCATAGCCCCAGACCTCGCAGCTACCTGACATTAGGAAGACTGCAACATCATCTACCCTGCAGTCATTGTACACAGGATTAAGAGTGACTCCATCTTAATTCAGTTCTTTGGCTGGAATTAAGATACTGCATCTGATCTGTTTTTTTTCTTACTGTGTTGTTTTGAATCAAAACACACATTTTCCAGTGCTGGTGCCTAGCAAAATGCAAAACAGAGGTATGAGCACAAAGGGAAGAGCCATTACAAATGTGCAGAAACACCGCGTCAACATATACCCGCTGCCTGATACATACAAAATCATTAAAAAAAGGACAACTGAGTCGTTATTTTAGAGTTTCACTATATTTTCAATTTGAAAACAATTACTATCTAACTAATGTCGCTAGAGAAGCTTCCATTGCAAACACTGGAAAGCAGAAACCTCCTAACCACCCTACACAATTTCAGAATTTTTGTGCAAAGTGTTATCAGGTAACAATATTTACCATGTACAGTAATTATGAAAAACTCTGAGATTGTGTAATTATGTATTTTAATTATGTGATCTGATTAGCTTTTTTAATCACTTCATAAAAAGAAAGGAAATTCACTGAGGTTGTCAGAAAGTTAATAAAAATAAGGTAATTCATAGCTAAGGCTCACCATGGTGCCTTTCTAACTACTTCCTTGCTACACCCCACTGTGCCTAGGTATTGGAGGTCAACTATAAGTATTAATTTCCTTACTTTTATTAACTTTGGTGACAATGTTCATGCTCTCTTGGCATTGGGGTTCTTTGTTTTGTTAGAAAATGCTCTCCATTTAGCTGAATGATATTTTAAGAGATGGAGACTCTTCAAAACCAAGAACCTGTTCAACCTAAAACCCACCAAGTGCCCCAGCCTTGCCCTGCTCTGTCCCCAGCCCCTTTGCAGGGATGTTAGGGGAAGCCACTGCCAGGTGGTCACCATCACACAGTGCCACACAAGCCGCATAACCACCCAATCTGGCGTTGTGGAACAATACAGCAACAAAGCTGGCTGGTCACTCTCGGTCACATTAAATCAGGGCCATCAGGATGCAGGGCAAGACAAAATGGTGCTATGAGAAGACAACGGAAGTCAGCCCAAGAGTCGGATAGATGGAGGTAAGCAGCTGAACCCGGGGCAGCCAGCAGAGACAAGGCAGGTGGCAGCAAATGGTGCTTGTCCCGATGTGAGGGGTTGGGCTCTTCCAGCCGCAGTGGCCACGACAGCACCTGGCGAGAGGAAGGGCAGGACTCTGCAGGCACAACGTCTGCAGGAGCCAGGCCAGCCAGCTGCCTGCCCTGGGCAGCAGCAGCCACCCAGTGCTCCAGCTATGAAATATAAGCAGCCCTGCTGCTGCTGCTCACTGTGCAAATCAGAGACTAATGGGTGCATGGGTGTGTGGAGAGGGCTGGAGGGTAAGTACAGAGGTGCAAGGGGTAAGCCACCCTCTCCTCCTCTTAAGGCAGGACGTGGCTGTTTCAGCTCTGGAAAACAACTTTTCCAACTTTTGGATACTGTTCTGCTCTAAGGAAACATTTTGTTTATATCCAAACTGGGAGTCTATAATGTAATACTTGGCTATTGGATACAGCAGCCCTGTTTTACTCATTTTTGGTTCACCCTCTCCCCCAGCCAGCCCTTCTTTATTTTCCTCATTCTTTCTCTTTTTACCTTTCCATCCCCCCTCTCTGGATTCTCTGGGGAGAACTAATCACTTTGGGAGGCTTAATGGACTGACAAGAACAGAAATCTAATCGGGTTGTGAGCACATGGGCCAGACACATCAGAAGGATGCGCAGGGCAATCCATGTGGGCTGCCCCACTTGTGACCCCAGCTGGGCTGGGCACCCTGCTCCTCACTGGGGTGAGGTGGGCTGAGGTCCTTTGCCTCACACAGGACCTTGATGTTGCCTGCTCCAGGAGCAAAGGCTGCCAGATGCTGACAAGCCAAGAGCAGTTATTTCAGGAGACGTTTTTTAATATAGAAACAGCTCACACAAAATGCATCTCGCTGGGGAGGGAAACCATGCTCCCAGAAGTAAAAGACCACTAAAAAGCCTCATTTTTTTTCCAAGAGAAATCTAAAACAGTTTTGGGCCAGATATCACTAAGGTTTTTCATTTCCATTTTAGGAGACTTGCACTGAGTCCTTCCAGTCTTGCCCCATCCGTGGAGAATATTAACAGGTTGCTGCAGCCTAAAAGGGGCAGATGTGGGTAACGGATGGTGCAAAGTGCTTTCAGAAAGTAGAAGCAGCCTTAAAGAAAATCTCAGACAAAACGGCCATTGGTGGGAAGCCACACTCAAGCCTCCTCACCAGCAGCACCCTTTGCTGAGAAAGGTCTCCCCACACCATGCACCAGCCCTCGGGCAACAGGGGCTCATGGTCAACTGCTGCCTGGGGAAAGACATTAAGAAATGGAGGGCACAAAGTGATTTAAACAAGGTTTTGTACAGAAAATGGAAAGCATCATGTGCAACGATGTGACTTCTTTCCCTTTGTACACCATTTGCTGTTACAAATTACGTTTGCAAAATACAGCCTTCAGTATAGTGCAGCCAAAAGCAACCTTACAGCATAATTTTCTTCCCGGGTACTTTACTTTTGAATTCTTCTGCAAACAATGAAGTGGAGATTTGGAGAAAAAAAAAAACCAACAGGAAAACAAAGAACCTCTTTCTTCCCATGTGCTTGTAAACCTGGGTAAACTTACAAGAGACCATCTTTTAAACAACCAACATGATTTACTCTTGCTTGCGGTGCAGGCACTGGCTACTGCCAGTAAATCTTAACTGCACACAGTGAGTGATACCTGACACTCTGCAAACTCGCTACTACAAAGAACTCGCTCAGTTGAAGGTATTTGTAGTATTTTTCTTTCACTGTTGCCTGTATTTTCGCTTTTGCACTTCTATATGGCATCTCAACTCAATGAAGCTACAGTGTAACTGTGACACTTACTTTAAAGCTTGCTTTTCTGTGAAACTGAATGGCATAGAAAGGACCACGAAACTATGTCTTTTGAAATAAGTTTCTTGACTGATAGTGCAGATTAAAGGAGCTATAAAAGACAAATACTGAGAACAAGTATCAGTTATTTACAAAAACCAGAAGTATTTTCTAGCATGAATCACAACCAACCTCTAACCCAAGATATCCAAAGAGAAAAACCTCTAATCTTGAGCATACTCAGCCTTGCTGTTTTGGACTGCAATGTGCTCCTTACAATCATCTCCAAACAATCCAAACACTTTCCAGGATCTTACTCCATGACAAGTTATTTTGTAACAGAAATCAGTAATTTTAAAAGTTACCATGCATTACTGGCTTCTCTCCCACCATTTACGTTTTTCATTTTGTTTCTTTCTGCCATTTCTCCATTTCCTCCCAAAGCCAAATTATTAGACTGCAAATGCAGGGCAGGTCCAGACACCCAAGGGGAGAGCCAAGATCATCTCTCCTGGGCAAACTACCATAGTGAACTCAGTGACTATCTATCTGTGGTGTTTGCTGGTACTAGGGAATAATATTTCCCTTGGGCACTTTCTGGATAGAGTCTACCACCTGGGTTAAGTCATTATTACAATCAAGCAGAAAAAAAAGGGGAGGGAGAGAAAAGATGAAAAAACACTACAGCAAGCATCATTAAAGCTCATCAAAAGTGCATTAGAGAACACCTGATAATATACTCTGAGCATTAATGATCCTTATGATATACCATATTAATGCAGATGTTATCTGAACTCATGGAAACAAAATTTTCCATTCACACATTTCCTTAAAATAGGCTTTGGGAAAAAAACCTCTCTGAAAACTGAGTTGCCAGCATCTTCTTTTTCTGTCTCCAGAAGCAAATAAATGAAACAACACCTCTGAACCTGTGTGTGTTGTTGATCACAAACCTCAGACAAGTACTCTGACTTTTGGGTGCTTGTTGACATTCACTGACAACATGTTACAGTTGAAATGGACGATGGTAATCCAATATTAATAAAAAGGCTGTGATTGTGTTGGCTTAAATTGGACTACTATTGCTACTAAGATCAATTTTACTGGCAGCTTTAAACTCTCTGATGCTGAGCAGCAATTTCCCTTCCAATTCACATTACAAGGGAGACAAATGAATGCCACAGAATTGACACTGTGACTCTGTTATAAGGTGCTAAGTGCCAGGTTATAGGAAGAACAGCTTAGTTGTCTGAAGAGCCTAATACTTCAACTCAACTGAAATGGAGGTCAAAAAAATTAATTCTAGGCACTGCTTAAGTCCTATGTTCCTCCTTTACAGAGGCTGCAAATCATGTCAAGTTCTGCATAAATAGGTTTTGTGGGGGTATTAGAGGGTGAATTACTGTCATCTAGCTGCTAGTGCTTAGTAAAGCAAGGACTATCAAACCCATTTTGCCAAAATCTAATGTGAACTGCTGCTCTCATAGAAAGAAGGTCACCCAGCCAAGAACACTTCATAACAAAAGTGATGAAACAAAACAAAAAAACTCCAAAACTCACATAAATTCTTACAAAAGAGGGGTTTAGAAATACAAGTCACCCCTAAAGACCGTTCCCTTATTGCTACTTGAAAGCCAAAGAGAAATCTTTTTTCCTAAACAAGGAGCTGAAAAGGTCTGCAGCATCTCAGAATTACTTCTAGAAATAAGGGAAGCAGGAATTATTTTTAGTGCAGCTGAGAGGCCAGGCATATTTCAGGCAATCTCCCAGAGCCTGCTTCTATACCATGTGGGACATAAACCCACAAACTATGAAAGAACCCAAATCAGTATTGTTTTCTCAAGTGACTTCCATTATCCCTCATCTGAGAAAATTAACACGTGTATCCAGAAGCTCAATAAACTAAGCTCAGAGCTAAAAGTCTAAGATTAACCCTTTCTGCGTCACAATAAATGCTGTCTTTTAAGTCAGGAAACTGTTAATATATTCTATTTCATATTCAGTGCTTTTGCCATGTGAAGCAAACAGGGGCATCAAAATACATTTACACTAAAGCACAGTTTCAAAATGTTACAGTACACAGGGCAATCAAGAATTTCCAAATTTCAAACAGCTACGGTGATATAAAAATGGAGACACAGAAGGGCCATTAGAGCAACACATGCTGGTTTGTGTAGCATTAGGAAGAGTGACGCAAAATGAATAAAAACCAGCTTTTGTGCAAAGTCTCTTATTTTTTGACATCTGAGTTAGCCACTGTATCTAGCAATAAAACGCTATGAATGGTAAATATGGGCAGCCTTTTTTGGTCTGCCAGATTATTTCTACCATAAATGCTATTTGAAGATTTCTATCTGGGCAAGCATTCAGTACTTTTTTCATCTGCCTAATCTGACAAAAGATAGAATATTCAATGGACCAGGTATATTTTGGTCTTCTTTTTATTTAGATTAATAAATCAGGCAGTATGCAAATCTGAACGGTACTTATTCTGAATAGTTAAGCACAAACACTTAGAATGGTTGATAAAGCTCAATTTCTCACCTAACTACAAAGGACTCCAGGCAGGTATTAATTCTAGACCGAGTTTTGCTGCAGTGTACACACCGTCTTGCACTGTAACATGCTAACATACACGTAACAGGTACCCAGCACAAAAGCAAAGAAGGCTCTTCTTGATCCCCCACATGCATTGTACCAAATTGTGCTCTGGGATGGCTAAATGAGGAAAGCAGTGAAGAGAAAGCCACGGTTTGTGACATTGACAGGCAACTTTCTGCAGTCCTCATTTTATTCTTTCCAGCATCACAGAAACAGATCTTGCATCTGGTGGCACATTCTTCTCGGAGACCCTTTGCTAACTAGCTACCCAGCAAGAGTGCAGGAAACACAACGTCTGCAGAACAGTGAATTCTGAAACAGGGATAATAATAATAATCTGATCATTACCCCAGTCCTTTAAAAATTGGACCCCCTGGTGAGAAGCCAAAATAAAAGATCAAAGGGGGCCTCCACAAGCCAGGCTCAGAATCAACATTCGGGTGAGAGCCCATCACCTACTTACCCTGACAGCAGGCAAGAAAAGTTGGAGACATCTGCTTGGGGGCCAGGGGTCAGGCTGGCTGGGGCTTGTGCTGCACAGCACAGGATGGAAATGTGTGTATGGATTGGGTGTACGTGGTAGCAGGGGGGCTGCAGGGGGGCCTCTCTGAGGTCAGGGGCTGCCCTGTTCTGGATGCAGCCGGCTCCAGACAGACCCACCACTGACTGATCATCACTGGACTGTCCTTAACCCCCCCATTTCCCAGCCCTTCTTGGCATAAATTAAAATTAATTTTCCCCAAGTCAAGTCTGTTTTGCCCATGACAGTAACTGCAAAGCAATCGCCCTCTCTACTATCTCAGTTCATGAGCTTTTTCATCTTATTTTCTCTACATGTGCTGTTAAGGATGGGGACTGAGAGAACAGCTGGGTGGTCATGTGGCAGCTGGACAAGGTTAACCCACCACAATGTAGTGTAGTGGACTGCAAAAGCTTCCCTAAAATAAGAAAGACTAAACAATACTGTACCTATTTGTTTGTATGTCTGAATTTATTGCTTGCGTAAGAGTATGTATTCCATTTAAAACATTTCTACAGGTAATATGAAATGCAAAGACTTGCAAACAGTGCACTACCGCACTCCCAAACTGGATGCTCTGGTTACCATCATGAAGGTCTCAAGGTCACTGCTGCCTGCACACTAGTTGGATATGACACTATTTCGGCTGTGTTGGTTCCCCTGAGCTAAGGGGTGACTGCGATGGGTGGGATTTTTCATGGAGGAAGGGGGCAGCAAGTTGTTCCACAGACAGCTTAGAAAGAAAAACAGAACATCAGCAAACATACTGCATGAAACACTACCCAGACTGATTCAAAGACAGGCTTCTGTGTGTGCTGAAGCATAGGGGGACAAAAAGCAAGAAAGGTTTCTGAATTGCTGCAACTTTTAGAAACAAAAAATCTGTCAATGAAAGAGAAACTTCCATAGTTTTTTCCTGTAAAAGAACTTTGATTTCTTGGAAAAATCAATACAAGTTGATTACTGAAAATGGCAACATGAACATAAACACCCTTCAGGCATCTCCCAAGTACCTCTGCAAATCATGCAGTGGTGCTAGGCACATGCCACTGCTACTAATCCCATCCTTGCCCATACAACAGATGAGCTTTCTGAAGTTGCAGTGGATGAAGAAACTACCAGGTTGAAAACAGTATCTTTGCTAGAGTGCTGTTCGCACCAGGCTTGTGGCCTGGCTGGGGATGTCACAGAGAAGCTGCTTTTAAAACCTGGTCACAGGGATTACTTCAGCAGTTGAAATAGATGAGGCAAGCAGTATCTGTGGCACCACAGAACATCCAGTGATCTGAAGTAGCTTTGATAGTCAGTTGAAGAAGACCTGTTCTTCTGTAAAGCTGTGCCAGGATGCTCAACAGGAAAACATATATTCAGGACATTTGAAGAAGTCAAGGTATCATCACAGACCCACACATTCACACATGAGGCTTCATGACCTCCTTTTCTAATATAACAATATGTATTCTTGTACTAACCTCATCTTAAAATCCTGTTGCAAGATCTCCACGAAGCTGCTGAAGTTAAAGACTATCTGTGATTTCTCCTATATTTCTATTATATTGCTCCAGAGTAGCACTTTTTATGCACTTCCTTTTTCACAAAAAAGATAATACAGCCTCCATAAAATAAGGTACTAATTAAACTCTTCAAAGCAGAAGTCCATGCTTCTTAGTGTGACCAATGAACACCTAGGCGACTGAGCTCTTCCTTTGCCCTCAGAGAGAAAAGATGAACGTTTTCACTAGAAGCATTTGCCACATACTCAGCCTTCAAAACAGTACTTGTAATTATTTTCCAACTTCCAGCAAGGGAGGGGAGGAGACAGGATTATCAACTCTATCATCTGACTACTGCAACAAACACGTCTGGTAGAAGTTGACCTTTTTTTAATCAAGGACCCACTTGTTTTTGATCTCTGAACGGAAGATACTTAGTTTGCAGGGACTCACGTTCATTCTCCTACAAGGATGTGACAAAGCCTTGTGGATGTCTGGCATGATCAAAAGGAAACATGGCAATAATATGTCAAGTCACAAATTATTACAGCCTCTTCCCAATGCGAGTATGTGTGGGAGAGCCCACATTCCACCCATCCATATAGTTCAACTGGGGGACACATATACCAACACATGGCCCCTTGAAAGTGAAGGTTTTATTTTGATTTTTTAATCACAATTGTTTGTTATTCTTAATTACTTATTACTTCTGTTACAGTATGAAGCTTAACTTGACTTCTGCTGCAAGAATACAAGTCATGAAGGCGGTTTTCTTTTTGATAGTATGGAAAACTTTAATTCTAAGTAAGGAGGGGAGACCAGGGTCACCTTACAATCCACACCAGCACAATTACCTCTTGGGAGCAGCACAAATCATTGTGTTCCATCTTGATATTGATACTATCTTTGTCAAACCCTTCATGATTAAGCAGCAGTACAGTTCAGCTATTTGATAAAGTGAAACTAAGAAACTATCTTTTCTCATGGACTTCTTAAAACAAGATTATGGAAAAAGATGTATTGAGTCTTACAGGTAGAAGCAGGTGTTCAATGGCCCACAATAAAGTTATTTAACTTCTTTTGTGAATACAAACCAAACATTTTCAAACATCACAATTTCAGCAGACACATTAAAAAAGGCCAGTTGAAATTTTCTTAACGGTTATTCTGTTAAGTCAGACCATAACACTGTGTCTACGAGTTAGTGCAAGCCATAACCCCGAAGGAAGCCATCCACTTCACATTAGCTATATCCTTCCCATCCTGTGTATGGGGTTTTTTTACTATGAAACAGCAACATCAAGAGACAGCTCTGTACTTCCTCACAGTTGCACCCCACTAACACAAGGATTTACTGCCGCACTGAAGGAGCCATATGGAGTTATGGTGCTCTTCTTTCCCGTCCCCTTTTCTTATTAAAGCTGAGACATTTAACGGGCAGTTCCCCTTAAGACACACATGCATCTACAAACATCTGGCAACTCAAGAGCCAGCAGCTCTCGGTATGTTCTATAATTTCTCAGGTTTAACGTGTGATTCAGCTTGTTTCCAGGTTGCCAGTGATTTCCAGAAGTAAGTGCTACAGCACTCACCCAGTAACATTTTCATCTGCGCAGACAAGCTGTCTGCAGTCATAAACAGGAGCAGAACTCTGCTCAAGCTTATTTCTAGGCATTAGAAAGCACAAGTCCAAAGAGGCAGCTCCACACCCTCTGTTCATTAGAATATACCTTGTCATTCCACTGGGAATATTTATTATGATTAGCTATAGTCCATGTAACATCTTCTGACAAAGTTTATCATTCTTTAACAACTTCAGTTGTTGAAGCTCAAGAGGAACAGGGAGGAAAATTCATAGAAAACAACTTTTACAAAAATCTGCCTTTACGAACCCACCGCCCTGTGCTAGCAGACACGATCACTTATTTGTACCTATCAGCCTTGATGGTAATTGCAACTCACTTGACACTTCTGTTGAAAGTGTCAAGGAATCTGATAAATATTCAACTAAATCTAAATGCAATAATCCTACTTATCTTGAAGTCATCACCTCTAAAATGGTTTCAAAATATTTGTGTGTTAAAGAGAGGGAGGGGGATGAGGAAACCCTGCTTCTGAAACCAGAATGACTGAATCACTGCATTAATGAACATGACTTTTTTTGTTTTTCAAGTTCAGTGAAAGAATGCCGTCTATGCAAAATTTTGATCCCACATTACAAAATAATTACATGATAATTACACAAGCATTAAGATGTCTACCCCCCGAGTAAAGCCACTGCACCCAACCGCTAACTAAGGCAGGCCTGGAATGTTTCAGCTTATTAAGGAGAAATCCAGCATTGAGCAAAACCTCCAGCTGAAGCAGATTTCCACTCTTTTACTCCTCTGATTTCTAATTAATAATTAAAACATGTTCCTTTCTTTGGAAACCCAATTAGACTTGAGCATCAGCCTGAAAACAAACTTTTTTTAGCAGCTAAGCTACTTCTTATGGTTTAATGGGGCGGCAGAAATGTTTTCTACACAGCTCTACTGACACAATTCATTTATTTCTTTCCGTTCTACAATGGATATTGTAATCCATCGCCAACAATATAAACATTACATTTGCACAGCTAATTAGGATGTTGGCAGTGTGAATTAGTGACCCTCTGATTCTTCCAGTCAGGGCTGCCCCTGCTGCCTGCATTACTTAGGATTCACAATTAGGCAATTATATTTTCTGCGTCTTTTTTCCACTCTAGTGCTACCTCTTTCTTCACATTCAGTATGACCGTATACACCAAATGAAGAATTGTATTGTTTATTTTGGGGTGGGGAGCAAAAAAGGG
>NW_009928973.1:119921-136210 GCF_000696875.1 Nestor notabilis
GAGCGAAAGAGAAAAAAGGGAGAGAGGAAAGGAATCACTTTCACTCCTTTTTCCTTTTAACCTCTGCTAACTCAGCATCAGAAAATGATAGAGGGTCTGGAAAACTGCAGATTATCTCCATAAATGTTTTAAAGAAGTGATTATGCAGAGTGGGTAGGAGATATATTCTGCCTGGGAATGAAGCAAAGAGAAAGAGGGGCAAAATAAATAAACCCTGTCCCCGGTTGCAGCAGGCTGGGACTGAACCTCCACACAGGGCTGTGGTCACCAAGCTGTCCCCAGCCACAGGATGATGACAAATTGGAGAGAATTCAGAAGAGGGCAACAGAAGTGATTAATGGGCTGGATGGACTGATTTATGAGGAAAGGTTAAAAGGTCTAGTTATATGTATCTTTGTTAAATAACAGCTAAGGAGGGTGCAGAAACTGCTCACAAGGGTTTCACGTATGGTAAACACCCTTAACGCATTCCACCAAACATGTTGGGAAGGGCAGGAGGAGATCACAAACAAAATTTTATGCTAGACACCAGGAAGACGTCCACAATAAATGTTAGAAAGGAGCCATTTCCAACAGGAAGGACTAGAAACCTCATCATTCAAGAGCTGTAATGGACAAAGCACTAAGAAAATACACTGCAGGGGATAATGTCTGTTTTAATGTTGATGCTTGTTTAACTCACTGACTAATGTACACTGTGGAGATATAGCATTTTTGTTAAAGCACAGTATCTATCTCCAAATTCTCCTCTGCTGTAAGAAGTTCTTCATTAAAATCACTTATTATTAATGGCACTGCAAATATTTTGAGCCAAATACATGCCACCCCATATCAGCTCCCAATCTACAGCTGAGGAATCCAGAAGACCCAAGAGTACCAGCGAGGGCAAAATTAAATCTCTCCATTCTCAAATGTTCTCAAAATTTAACCCAATGGTTTTGAAGTTCTGTAATCAAAACCAGACAAATCCTATCACCCCTCCAAACTAGAGAATGGTTTAATTCTGCAAAGTGGTCTATTTTCTGTTTTAAATATGGAGTCACTTTTATGTTCTAGGAAATCAATCGTCTAAGAGCAAATTAACCTTGGCATTTGTTTGACTGAAGAACAATATAAAACAAGAGAACTAAACTGTTAGAAGTAACGAACCTGATATTCTTACTTATACTCAAGTCAATTAGGAATACTGTCACCTAGTTAAGCCAATGGAAATACACTGAAGTAGAACTGGTATAAATTAGCAGAGGACCAAGCCAAACATAACCAGAGTGACACACTTCCAGGCCTTACGCAAAGCGCAGCCCAGGGAAAATAATTTACAATCAGCTCATGGAGATAGGAAGCGCTGATGTCAGGAGCAGCAGCTCCATAGCTGCTATAGCACTAGCGAAGCTGGAAAATCCACGTGCTGCAGGTCCTCTCTGCAAATCACAACAGAAATCAGACCAGACTCCAGCACTATTGGCAAACAAGTGTTTGAGGAGTAATTCCACCTCCAGTTCTACACTGCCACTATTCACAAATATAGCTATACATACTGCCTATAGAGACGTGAAACGTTTTGACTTGTACAGCTATCTGTCCATCATCTTTCCCATGCATGAAACTACACGCAGCCTCAAGCTAGCACAGCTGGACCTCCAGGTGCCAGATTAGGAGAAACCGAAAAGGTCCTTTTCCAAGAAAAATACAACACTCCTTCCCCCAACCCCTACTCACGTGCATGGGTGAGAACTAAGAAGGCTTGAGGGGTTTTATTTACTCCCTGCTACATGACCATTAAGCTCTACTGTACAGATCTGATTCTGCCAAATTCTGTCACTTAATGTTTTGGATATAAATTACAGAAAGAGACCAGGGACAAAAATACAAAACTACAGTAGAAAACAGACACCCAAGATTACAGAGTTTTGGGTTTGGTTGGGTTTTTTTTCTGTTTGTTTTTTCAAAACTACTATTTCTTTTACAGTTTCATTTATTTATTTGTTAAGCAGGGGAATGTAACAACATGTTTACTGCCATAAGGAATAAGACAATGGTTTTCCCAAGCTTTGCCATTTAAATACTTTCCAAAATACTTTTTGATTTAATTTAATTTAATTTTAATCTGATTTTTTTTTACTTTTTTATTTTTTAATTTAAATACTTTCCAAAATACTTTCCAAAATACTTTTCCAAATACTTTCCCTTCCTCACTGAAGAGACAGTGAGGAGCAGTACACAACAGTCAGTAACACGCCAGTAGCACTATATGAAGGCTCTGTGTTCTGCTAATGCTCTCCCAAGTGCATGGGAGAGGTAAAGAACATAATAGCTTTGTGCCTTAGTTTCCCCACCTGTAAAATAAGAAACATGACACTGAACTGGTTTGCAAAGTTTGTTTAAAATGCTACTGTGTGAAATGAAACAGCCTTGACAAGCAAGCACCTCAAGTTGAGCTTTCAACTAATACTACTAACATTACACCGACCTTTGAGTTCAGCTTCTCAATTGGCATCACTAAAGTTATTTATATGAAAGCTTTACACATCCATGGAACTGAGCCCTCTTGTGTAGTTTACAGTACATTAAATTCCTATACATCAGCACAAGTTTCATGGCTTTTAGAACAGTCTGTGGAAAGCACCGAGGACAGAAAACTCTGATAAAAATCTGAAACACCCTCAGCCCTTCTGCAACTATCAGCTCACAAAATTTACATATTACAGCAACATCATTGGTCTGTCTTGAACTAACCAAAGCTTGTAGTTCAGAAGAGAAAGTAAAGAGTACCAGGAGTCTCTCAGGAAATTTGTGAATGTCATTTTAATTTGAAATTTGACAAGGCCCGATAGCACTTGTTCTTTTCAGCTTTAGCTAGTCACTGGGTCTGTCACTAGTTCACCGCAACAGAAACTCAGTGATGCATTAACACTTCTCGTTACTAAATTCAAACCAGTTTCTCTTTTAACAAGGCTTTAGCCATGTTGCCTTGTTAACCCAGCTTGCCAGAACAAGACAGTCTCTTCACAAAAAATCTTAGCCCCAGAAAGAGTTAAAAAATTATTTAAATTTGCCTTTGGTTTTATATGCTTATTTCCAGAGCATTTCCAAATTATATTTGTTTAACAGACTAGTGTATCTAAATCTTTTTAGCTGCATGTATCACTCACCAACATGATTTTATTACAGTGGATATGTTATTAAAGCTTAACCTTGCACTCAGTCACTAATCAAAAACAATTCAAGCAAGCAAATCAATTGTTCCAACTTAACTAAAATCTCCTCCCTTTAAGCAACAAATAAAGCCTGGATGGTGTGCAGGAAAACTTTCATGGATCAGTGTACCCACAGCTCACCCAAATCAGGCACATTTCTTAAGTCTAAATTTAGCTGCTTGCATTTCTTTAGAATGTTAATTCCTGAATATTGTGTTGACCCTACTGAGACTGTTGAAGTGTCAGATCTTAAGGCTGCAGTCACACTGAGATTCATTTATGGCAAATGCAAGAAGCAAAGTTGCTGTAACAAACAGGCAAGCAGTTAGGAACAAACACACCAGCAAAAGGATCAGGCATTTGGAAGCTGAGATTCATCTTCCAGTAATGCTGACAGTGCTGTATCTCCGTATGTGCTAGTGTTAATGAGTAGTAGTAGTTAAGCTACTTAACTAGTGAAAGAGAAAATGATAAAATCTTACATACATGGAGGAAGGTTGATTTCAATGAGACACCACTTGGGTTTTCAAATCCCTCCTTGAGCGGAAGCAGAATCAATCACTGAGTGCTCATTTTTGGACAGTATGAGACCGTGCCTTCACTCAGAAAATATGAGCTCCTAAAGCACTGCTGCGCCAGCAACATGCCTCTGCAGTGGGGACACCTGTGTCCTCCCCATGCTGGTGTCTGCTGCCAAGTTATGGCAGGTATACAGGCTTCACCAGCTCACAACCAGTCCTCATCATCCTGGTGAAGGCAGGCACAGTGCAAGCGCCGACGGTTTTCACCAATTCTCCTTGTGACAGAAGACGGAACAACTTGTGTTTCATAAATGCAAGTTTAAAATTTATATTATAACACCGAATCCACCAACGCTGCCAAGAGACATTGAACTCATGGGATCTGTGAGTTTTTCACACCTGTGTTTTTCTCCTGTGCCTAATATTATGGGAGGCACTTTGGAGGATTTTACAATGCAAGTTTCAATGAGACACTTACAGTCTCCCTCAGGCAAATTGTCACAGCTGCAGAGGTCTGCTACCCAGCTGCCAATCAAGGCAGGCAGGGAGTATGTGAAGTGAAATCACAAAAAAGGCAGGCTTCATCAGACTACTGAAACCTAACTAGGGGCTATCTGGGTGTGCTCAAGTGCTTAAAATAGGGTTTCTTTAGAAAGAGGAATTTTTTTTCTTCCTTTCCAATTCAAGGAAGGGCTCTAGTACTCATCGAGGAATGTGTTGGTGCCAACTTTCCCCTTTCCAATTTCAGTGTTTGTTTTGCTCTGTCTAAAAATAGAAATTAGATTTTATTAGATTAGCTGATACAGCTGGAAAAAGTGGACAAGACTACAGGTTTCACATCCCTTTGCCAGATCTCAGAAGTGTGTCTACTTTTTCCAGCTCTAGAAGCTGCTCCAGTAAAATATTATTTCTCTCTACAACCTTTCCTTCCTTTATTTCCTTGGAGCACCACAGTTAAAAAACCACTGGTATTAAATTAAAACTGTACTGGAAGAACTGGAAGAGAATTTTTCTTTCTTCACTCCTAACTCAGAGAAATTCTGAGGGAACTGATTGAATTAAAAAGAAAAAAAGAGAGATCTGCAGACAAGGACAAACACACAGAGATTCAGCCCAAATGATAATCAAGTAGGAAATTTAAAAGCACATGGAAACAAGTGGCAAATTGTAAGCCATTTAGCAAAGTTAATTATAGGTATTCACTACATCTGATCTTGGCCCCTATTCAGCAAAGTATTTAAGCATGTGCCCAGGTTTGAGCAAGTGCGGCCTGGGGAGCCTGTGTGTCCAGTCATGTGCTGAGGTTGGGTATCTGCTGAAGTACTTTGCTGATGCAGGACTATAACATATAATAAGAATCTCCCTGAAAGTTATTTAATAAACAGCTGTTCTTTTAAGAACTACACAAACATAACACACATTTTATGTCCCTAACAGAGCTGGTGTCATGAGAGTATAAATCCACATCTGAAGTTGTTTTAGACATAGAGGTGTGTATGTATATATATATTTTGTGAATGAAAAGGCAGGCATTAAACCAAAACACAATCAGACACATCAAGCTGCATATTGTCCTCTGTCCATTGCGACACTTACCCTTTGCCGTCCTCACTGCCTCTTTGTTATTTCTTACTGACAATTTGTTGTATCTTGCGTCAAGTTAATTCTCCCCAGAAAACAGGGATAATGTTTTGTGGGTTTTTTTTAAATTTGTGTCCATTTAAATTTGCTTCTGAATGTGGAAGATAGTAACAAAATGTTCAAACATTAACATTTAAGTGGCTGAGCAGCAGATTTCCAATCTATTGAATTTCCAGATAGCCACAAATCCTGCTAAAATAAGAGGCACCGGGGAAAGCTGATCCCCTCCTTGATGGCATTTAAACAGGGTGCGGGTGCCTCGAGTCCTGAAGTTTAAAAATTCTGGGCTACCTATTTGCAATTACAGGCACATTTCTCGAGTGAATTGTGCTGTGACGATTGAACCTTGCAAATGTCACCGGGCCCCACTCAGGCAGGGTGCAGGCGGCAGAAGCAGAGCCATTGTTGCTGGGGCCTGGAGGGAGGAGGCACCGCCAAGGCAGATGGGGACTGCGCTAATGCGGCACCTCCCCAGGGCTGCCACCCTCCCTGGGGACACCCTGGGGAAGAGGCTCCGCCAGCACCACCTGCCTCCCCAGGGTGCCACGGGGGCCACCCTGCACTGCATGGCGTGGCACATGGTGCTGTATGTGCCACCCCAAAAAGCATGACACATGGTGTTGCATGTGTCACCCCGGACAGCCTGGCAGGAGGGTGGAAGAGGTGCCACCTCTGATGGTCTGGCAGGAGAGTGCCTCAATGACCCAGGGCAGGGGTGCTGCGGGTGATACCCTCCTTGGCTCAGTGAGGCTGAGTGCCGCTACTCTGCACGTCCTGCGATGAAGATGCAGTGCACAGAGACAGAACAGGCTTCTGTGATTTCATGACAACAATAAGAACCTCCAGCCCCTTTTCTCCTGCTAATGTTACTAATAACCTCCATATTGTCATCTATCCTACCTGAGCTAACAGTTTATAAACCACCACCCGCAGCTTGTCCCTTATAGTTTATTAACATACACTAATAAACAGTATGCTTCACTCCCACTGTGCTGCCAAGTGAAGCCAGTCAGAATAACTGCATTAGCTTTACTGTTCTTTCTCAGCACATTTTTCCCACATGGGAACAATTAGGACAAACTCCCTCCAGATTATATTTAGAGATCCATCATATTTTCAGGAAAATAATAATAATAATCTTTTTTGCAAATGCATCTGTAGGCATCTACAGAAGATTAACCTGACTGACGTTACCAGAAGCGATAGGCTCTTAACCTCCTCGGCAGTTCCCTTGCATGGAAAGGGTTAATGCTCCCCAGGCTCCGACTTACACCTATTATGCTCAAGTTTAAAAATAAGATGTGAAAGATGCATTATGTAAGGCCAGTACTGCTATCCTGCCCATCTCCTATTTTGGAATTAAAGATCATCATTGCTCACATCAAAGGGGCTGGGTGAGAATAAAAGAAAAGACAGGAACAATGAAAATAGCTACCCGACACAAACCAGATCAAAGGACCAGGCACAGAAAATGAGGAACTAGGGGGTCCTTTAATTACTGTCCACATCCTCCAAGTCATGTGGTGAAAAAGAAGGGAAAAAAGTTTTGAAGGCCACTGGGTTTTGTCTTGCTGTGGCTCCTGTTTCCATAGCCTGTGCCAGTTCCCTACAAACTGCTCTGCTTTTTATTTTTTTTATTTTTTCTTCATTTTATTGAAGTCAAATAGGACTCCTGGACTCCCAAACTCCTCCCTTATGCCAGGAGGAGGAGAACGAAGGAGGGGTAAGAGGGGCAGTAGTGGAGATAGTCTATAGCAATTGCCTGAAACAATTTGAGGAGGACTGCTTCAGGCAGCGCCCCGGGAGATGCTTTGGGAAGGAGAGATCTGGCTACCTGAGGCTAGTCTTTATTTGCAGGCCTCCCGGGTTGAGAAAACTTCAAATTCACATAGGGCACTGCTCCATGGGGCAGCAGATCAAACCTGGCTACTAGCTGTTTGAGCTCAGCAGCAGAAAAAAGGATTGCTCTGGGACTGAGCCTAAGTAGAAGCATGATTAAACTTCAAACATATAACCCCCCCCCCTTTTTTGTACACAGCAGACAGTTATGGCTAATATTTCAATATGGACTTTAAAAATACATTGCAAATAAGTTACTCCAGCATGCTGTGTCTGGGTTTAAAAATAATAAAAGAATTAAACTAGCTGTATTATTACAATGAAGTTAAACATTCAAGTTTACCTTTCATGAATCATTAAGGGAATGTTAAGTTATTTAAAAGGATCTCTTTTTATTTAACTGAGCCATCAAGATTAAAATTTGGATATCTGACCACTGACTGGCATGACACATCGTAGCATTTACTTCTATTTACATTTCAAATGCAGTACCTTTCTCCCTAATTGCTCTTGACTTATGTTTATTTTTAAAAGAGAGTATAAAAATAAATAGAATAAAGAAATCATAGGACAATGATTAAAAATTCACATGCAAGCAGCTGACCAAACTTTCTAGGAAATAATAGTGCCTTGTCACTTCTGAAAAGATTGTGGAAAATAATAGCACAAGGATGTTCCCAAGAAATGGTATTTGCTAACACAGATGCTAGCACTGGTCACAGACAGAAGTTGCTGAAGAGGAAAATGTATTCCTCTCTCAGGTCAGTCTGCTTGGATTTATGCTGTATGCCAAACTAGAGCATGAAAAACATTCAAACAGAATTTTATAGACTTTGAAGAAAGCAGCTAATGTCACCAAGACAACATCTAGAAAAGGGGAAAGTAGGTTACAAAGGCATCCTTCTTCCCATCCTACTTACAGCTTGGAAACCTCTTAGACAAGCAGTAAGGATGATCTTTTAAGAGGCAGTTTAGCCTCCAAATGACAGTGAGTGCCAAGTTACTTCATCTTCTTTCTGATGAAAGTTGCCTCCATCACTTCCTGCTCTTGGACACTAACATGCAGTGAACAGCCACTCTCAGGAGGACAGCTGAGGACTAAATTAAGCAAATATAGACTACAAAGCTTCATTCCAAAGTGGGCATCATGCCTAGGCTCTACATCTAAGCAGTATGCTAGGTACGTGTACCAAGTTCCAGTTAGCTGTCTTGCAAACATCCGTGTTGGGAACCTTGCCCAAGCAAGTCTTCAAAGCTACCATAGCTCTGGTGGGATAAGCATGAGAGCGGTGGGACTGGGACACTTGCCTCCTTGTTACAGGTCTCAAAGTACCACATTATCCGTTTAGATAGCCTTTTGATTGAGAAAGCTTCCCTTTTGGGCTTAGCCCCAAATGCTAAGAACAGATGAGATGGTTTAAGAAAGTCTCCAGGTAAAACATGAAAAGGATGCTTAGCATCCAGCTTCTGACGAATAGCTGCACTCAGGGAGTCACAAGGGCTAGGGAAATAAACACGGTCAATTAAATGAACTGATTGAAAAGAAATCAGAGATCGCTCTGGGGAAAATCTGAGATGCAGTCATACAGCCACCACAACCTTTTTGGAAGGTGGTAAATGGGGCAAAAGCCAGGAAGAACTGGAGTGCCTTACTCATTTGGCAAAAGAAGGCTGCCATAAGGAAAGAAATAAACATTAAAGGAAATAAAATACAAAGAAAAATCCATGATGGGTTCAAAGGTAGGATCAACCAGTTCACTCAAAGCCTCCTGAAACCTCGGCACTGGGTAGGGACTTGTGGTGGAGGAAATACAGTAAAGGCTCTTCAGCAGATGTTCTCTCCTTCCCACAGACTGTTCCACAAAACGCACTGGTAGATACTGAGTAATCTTCTAAAACACTCCAAGGTGAATTAACAAGAAGGAATTGACTGGAGTGCGAACTAATAGGGATGGTGCAGAATAAGACTAATTTTTTATTTCATCAGGAAAATACCTACATGGTCATTCATGGCAAGGAGTAATTTTCTAATAGTTCAGCTATTTTTGATGCATTTATTCAAAAGACCTCAGGAAGACAGTGGGATCACTGAACAGGACTGACGGAAGTAAAGACCTGCATGGAGAGCACCTCACCTTTGTGTCTTCCCTTTGCACCTTTGGCAGTAGGTGCCGGGGCTGCCCAAACAGTGATGTGCTTTGTCTGGGGTCTGAGCTCAATGTCATATATAACTGAAGAAGGCTAAGCACAAATGGGAAGCATGCTTCTCCCCTAGATAAGTAGTCTGGAAATGCCATAAATGCGAATGCAGGCTCTTGAGACAATGCCAGCTTATCTAAAAATCAAACCTAATGAGCTCAAGCTGCCGTCACTAGGAGCATGTGTGCCTTTTCCTGTCTCACTTTCTGAAAGCCCATGGGTATTGCTGCATAGGAAAGAAAGTCCTAAAGTGGT
This sequence comes from Nestor notabilis, assembly GCF_000696875.1. Taxonomy (NCBI): domain Eukaryota; kingdom Metazoa; phylum Chordata; class Aves; order Psittaciformes; family Psittacidae; genus Nestor; species Nestor notabilis. The sequence goes on from NW_009928973.1 coordinate 129,574, forward strand.
CTCTGACTCTAGCTCAAGAGAAGGGCATTTTGCAGAGTTCGTCATTCACCCAGGCAACTCAAGCAACATTTGTTGTTGGGATTATGGAATTCTGATTTGACTGTGGAAGTCAATTACCTGGTTAATTCTCATGTAACTTTGCTAGAACAGAGCACTGCTCATTAAGCCCTTTCAAACTACACCAGAAACAAAACTCAAGCTTCACATCCCGCTACAGATTTCTTTCTTTGTGAGAAGGATCAACCACAAAATAATTTAGTCTGGAAGGGATATACGGAGATCACCTCTATATAAACTGTTCCCCACAAGAAAGTCATAAAGCATATTGGAGAAAATGTAATCACTTTTTTTTTTTTTCCTTTTTTTTGAGGATACTTTACAAGAAAAACTATTTTAACAGATCAGCTCCTGGAAGCCCATCTAGCACTGACTAGGCAGAGAAGATACCACCTTGCCCTGCTTCTCAGAAGCAGGACATTTGCCCCCCAAGTACATTCCTATGACAGTGTCTGAGGGAGGCAATGAGGCAGCTGTCGATGTTGGAGAACAAAGGAGACCAGTGCTCAGTGGTTGACAGAACTGCCTGGACAAAACCACAGAAAAATAAAATAAAGTAGATGTATTTATTTCTTCCTTCTACTAAGTATCTGATATTTTAAGTGTGGAGGATATTATCCTCTGCTGAAGTTACTCATTTCATCTTACACTTCTCATTTCTTCTCCTGAGTCAACAATCTTAGCCTTTGTGTTTCACTTATTAGTTGCTGCTTCTGGACACACTATTTTTATCAGTCCTTTTCCCTTCTTCCCTTCCTATGCTGTTTCAACATTTCTCATCTTCCTCTTGCTAGTTACTATACTGCCTCACCTCCTATGTCTCTATCTCTAGTCCTGTTATTCTAACCTTTCATCTGGCATACAGTCCATCAGCCTCCCCAATTTCAAGACCATGTGTACCTCTTCCCATCTTCTCCTCTACTTTTCTGTCATCTCCATGATCAGAGCAGAGCGTGTAAGTCTATTCCTCCCTGCAGTTATTCACTCTCCTTGCCAACAGTTTTGCCCGCTAGCTCTGTAAATCCAAGACCAAGGACAATGTGGGGTTACAAAATCATAGAATCACAGACTGGTTTGGGTTGGATGGGACCCTAAAGCTCATCCAGTTCCAATCCCCTAGCATGGGCAGGGACACTTTCCACAAGACCAGGTTGATCCAAGCCCTGTCCAACCTGGCCTTAAACACTGCCAGGGATGGGGCAGCTACAGCTTTCCTGGGCAACCTGTGCCAGTGTCTCACCACCCTCACAGGGAAGAATTTCTTCCTAATATCTAATCTCAGTCTCCCCTCTGTCAGGTTAAAGTCATTCCCCCTTGTTCTGTCATTCCAAGCCCTCGTAAAAAGTACCTCTTCAGATATTTTTTTGGCCCCTTTATACACTGGAAGCTGCTCTAAGGTCTCCCGGGAGCCTTCTCTTCTCCAGGCTGAACAAGCCCAACTCTCTCAGTCTGACTTCACAGCAGAGGTGCTCCAGCCCTCAGAGCACCTTTGTGGCCTCCTCTGGATTCACTTGAGCAGCTCCATGTCCCTCTTGTGTTGTAGGCCCCAGAGCTGAATGCAGTACTGCAGGTGGAGTCTCACAAGAGAAAAGTGGAGGGGATAAAAATCCTCCTTCAACCTGCTGGTCATGCTCCTTTTGATGCAGCCCATGATGCAGTTGGCTTTTTGGGCTGCGAGCACACTCTGGCAGCTCATGTTGAACTTCTCATCAACCAACACACACTAGTCCTTCTCCTCAGGACTGCTCCATCCAGTCTCCCCCAGCCTGTATATGTGCTTGGGATTGCCCCAGCCCAGGTGCAGGATGTTGCACTTGGCCTTGTTGAACTTCATGAGCTTTGCATTCACCCACCTCTCAAGCCTGTCAAAGTCCCTCTGGATGGCATCCCTTTCCTTCAAATATAAAAGCAATATAAAAGAGAGGGTAAGTGCTTGGCAATCAAGAGACTGTTCTCAACATAATAAAGATGGGGGGGGGAAAGAAACACACACAAAAATTCATCTTTTTCAAAATGACAAGACATAGGTGAATTTAATTCATGTTCCAGGATTAAAAAATTAAAATTAGAGATCATGTCCTGCAGAATGGCACTATTGGTCAGTCAACATTCCCTCAACCTGGCCCTAGTGGAGTTGAGAGAACAACTTCCAACTCTCCTGGTGCACAACTTTAGTTGCATACAACTGGAATACTTAACAACTAAAAAGCTTAACTAATTCTTCTTAATTGTTATACAAACTGCTAGAATACAGTATTTATGTACACATGACTATTTCAAATATAAATTAACTGATGCCTTACTGAACTTGCCTTTTCATATTCATACTGATAATTTTCGTATAACCATTTTTGCTCAAAAGCTTTATGTTTTTCAATTCAAAAAAATTTCTAAAGACTCATGTGAAGTACCTAGTAAAACTATAAACCTGATGAAATCTGCAACCTTTTGCGTTTAACTTGGATATATTCCTGCATGTTTCCATAGCACCAACTTAAAATAACCTAGTGAATTTCCTCCTTATCCTCTAAGGCAGAGATAATGTTGTGGCTGTGACCTGAGTGAAACTCTGAAGACTATATGGTTGTTCTTCAACCCTCATTTCAGAGTATTCACAAGAAGACCTCAGTGACACTTTTGTCTGGCAGTAGGCACATCTCACATCCAGGAATGGAAGGTGACCAGGGCTGCAAGGGCACATAGGCCTGTAATGAAGCAGGAAAAAGCAAATGTCCCAGGAAAAACAGGAGCTGCTTTACTCATAAATGTTCCAAGTTCTTACCAAAGGGACAGAAACCACTTTGGTGGAGTTTCCCTCTCCATTCTTCCCTTTTCTGCTCCCTTCCATGCTGGTATTTTCCCTCCATCCACTGCCACCTCCCTGTTACTACTCTTCTACCTTCACTGCTACAGGAACTCTCCCAGTTTTTCCCCTAGTATGTTCTTTATCTGCTGCTAGGATGTGGCAAAACAAGTATACAAGTCTGTTTCCCAGTGAACTACTCTCTTCTTTAAGGTTCTTTAACATACAGATGTCTGTTTCAAGAGAGAAATGATCCTTTATCCACTATCCTAACCAATATTGTGCCTTTAGAGCTCGCTCTGGGAAAGGCAAAGAAATGAGAATCCACATAAAAGTCATGTTCTAAACAAACCTTAAGACTTTGTTCATCTGCTGATGCTCCACTTGAAGCTCAAAAGAGAAAGACACCACACTGATGTCCCTGCTTAAAACGTTTTTCAGTGGTGGCCTGTGGGCAACAGCCTGCTCCTGCTGTAGGGGACTTCAGGAAGGGTGCTCTCCACAGCTCCACAGACAGCTGTCATGCCAGGGTGGGATTTCCTCACCACTGTGTGACACCCACAAGCCGAGCACACGTGGTTGGGCCTGTGTCCCTCCATAGTGCTGAGGAGGGCTGTGCAGGCTGTCCAGGGCACATGCTTTAAGTCAGCTGCTGTAATTCCCCCTCTGTCTCCAGCCCAGCCCGTAAAAATCACCCCGTTCGCAGGAAGGAGGAAAAACCCAAGCAGGTGCTGCCTGTTGCTTCCTGAGTGGAACCTTCCATCTCCAGCAGCCCCAGCTTGGGAGACAAGCCCAGCAGCAGGCAGGCTGCCTGTAGTCACCTCAGCAATGGCCATTGCCTCACGCCAGCGCTCACCCTGCGTCTGCTGGCTGCCACGGTGACCACAGCCTTCCTCCCTTCTTAGAGGTACCTTTCCCTGCTGTGCCCTCCATACAGTGCTGCCTGCCTCCCTGCTTCCCACCACAGCCACCACACACCTGCCTGCGCCTCTTCCCTCAGTGCCCCAGTACTGCACCACCAACACCCCTTCCCACACCGCCCCTTCCTGAGGTGGCCCACGTGGGTCAGAGGAGCAGGTCCCACCTCAGTGTGGGGCACGGCGTGACCGTCCTGCCTCCACGGCTCCGCTGTGCCTGCCAGCGTGCTGAGGCGCAGCCCTGCGCCACACACCCAGTGCCCGCACTGGAGGTGGGGCGGCACAGGGAAACCTGGGTCACTGCTGCGCCTTCCACCTGGGACTGCGAGGCCAGCGGGGCTTTTTGTTTTGGTTTTCAGTTAAAACCGGCCCCTTTGCATTTCAGGAGTTTGCTCAGGAGAGGTCTGCTCCTCCAGCTGCCTGCAGTTGCCTGCTCTGTGTCCTACACTGACCCACACCGTGAAATGCAGCATCATTTAGCACAGGAGCCATCTTTTAAATCTGCCTGTAGCAGAAATAGGTTTTGTCCTTTCCCTGCACTCCTCCCAGGCAGGGCTGATGGCTCCAAGGGTGCTCGGCACCAGCAGCCATGGCTCTGCCTCCCACAGCACAGCCATGGCTCTGACCCTGCAGACAGTACATGCCTTCGCATGGAGGAGCACGAAGGCAGGCAGGTGGTGTGTGGGTGCACATCATGTCCATGGATTTTACTCACTTTTCTCTACCCCAATGACCTCGCCTTGCTTTTAGCTTTGGTGTTTGTTTTCCACACTGCTGTCTGCACTCCTGAGGCCAACAGGCTGAGAGCACTGGCCAGACTTGGAAAGGGCAGAGGAGGATGAAATGGGCACTTCTGAGCACTGCTCTGGTAATAAGACCTATGACTGTGCAGGGGCAGTTCATCAGTTGTCTTTAAGGCTGAGAAGGCCAATGTCACTCTGCCAGCCACATAGCAGTGGCCAAAGAGACCAAACCTCATTACACATTTGTGGGCTTCATTATGCTAGAACCTGGAATGTCAAAGAAGGGAGGCCAGCAGCAGTAACCCAGTAGGCTCTCAAGCCTACAAGGAAAAAGTAAAAACATCTTTCCACACAAGGACCCTCTAACCTGAACCATGTACTTGCCTAAGGTGATCAGCAATGGCCAAAGTCTTTACATGATGCCTTCAAGAAAGTCATCTTTCTTCTCAGCTGACTTCCCCCTTTCATAACCAATAGTCATGACAAGGTAGATTACCAGCTCTTTCAGCAAAGGAGATTTAGTAATCTGTTTAATAGGATATCAGCTGTGATTCACAGCGATAATGTTCAGGGCATCAAACAGCCAAAACGCCCAGCAAACACATCACCATTTCAGTAGCTGAGAAAAATCCCAAAAACTTCAGCCCATGGAGAAAAAAATCTGTTGCCGGTCTGGGGAAAACATGACAGAGCTCCAGTGAAAACCCCAACCTTGTCATTATAAAATAAACCACGATGTCTTACCTCAATAAGGCCCATTCCTTTCACTGGCACATCCAGATATGCACTTGTTCTGGGATGGGAACCAACAAATTCACAGCACAACTCAGTTGTGGTGATCCTTGGTCAATATTTATTTCCCAGGTTAGTTTTTTTTTCCTACCCAACTTTTGATTTCCAGTCTTCTGGCACTACAATACTGCTTGCCTGCCTATCCTACACAGTGTCTATATGGGATGAAGAATAGACAGTGCTTGCTTTTAAAATACAATACCCTCAATGCAGCCTGCTTATTCTTAAAGAATTATTTATTTTTTTTAATGGAAAAAAAAATGCCTGCCACTAAAGAAAGAAAAATCTAATGTGAGAAAAAATGACAGTTTAGGTCTGTGGTGTCACAGTACACAGGGGAATCTTCCCTCCCCCCCCCAGTACTAATTACCTACTAGGCAAGAAACAGCACTATACATTAAGCACCATGTCTGATCAAGCAGAAGACTTTTTTAAATGGTTTACTAGTTATTAGGTATCCTGCACTCTACATGCTGTGCTGACATAAGATTTTACTGCTTGCAGATGCAATTGCCAAGACTAAAAAAGTACAAAAGGTTTTATTTACTTAAAGCAGAGAAACCACTACTGCTCCTGAACACAGTACTGGGAGAATCCCTTTGAAAAATGGGGTGTGTGTGTGTGTGTGTGTGCGTGGAATCTGGCTGACAGGTTGTGAAAAAGATCCAAACTGGCTAAAATAAACCTGGAAACTAACTGATATGAAATACCAATGGCATGGATCTCTATTTTCCTCTACATATGTCTTGTGCTACAGGGTACGAGGGGAGCAGAGGAAGAAGAAGAGCTGCAGAAACAACCAATGCACATACGCTGCACACCAGAGTCCCCAGACAATCCCTTCCCTGGTGTCACTATCTGAGGGCTTTGTGGGCAAAACTGACTTCTCATCCCTGCTAGCCAGCAAGCACACAGCTCGGTGGCCTGACAAAGCCATCGATTTCCCTTGTACTTAGAAGCATGCTCTGCTGAGCTCGGAGTCATGCGCTTGTACCTTTAAGGGGGGTGAATTTTATTTAATTGTGCCTTTTCTTGGCCTGAATTTCCCCCAAAAAGCTGAAGAGGGCATGTGCTTATTATCTTTTAGTGCGGCATGTGCTCGCTGCAACCTGAGCTCTTCGGATACTTCGGTCTGAAAATTAGAAAAAGAATTAATTGCAAGGAAAAACAAGGCTGCTCTGCGACTTTGATTCAATCAATTACTATTATCTTCTGGCACAGCCCTCCCTGCCGCCCCTGGACCAGTTGTGTTTAACTTTCTTTGCCAGTCACCACGGCCCCGTAGCGCGCTGGCGGTGCGGCTGGCGGCTGGCTCCCGCGCGGGG
>NW_009928974.1:0-5309 GCF_000696875.1 Nestor notabilis
GTGGTGGCTTTGCCATCGTGTTGAGAAGAGGGTGGTAAGTGCGTGTGAGTTGTTTGAGTCCCCCCCAGGCGCGGTCGCTTGTCGTTATGTCGCTGCTCCCGGGGTTTCCAGGCCAGTTTTGTTCTCTGTGCCCAAGATCGTTGGCCGTTCCCGAGAAGCCTTCCTCCAAGCTCTGCACAGCCCTCCTCCCCACCAGAGCCTCTGAGCAGAGCTCTCCTGCCCCTGGTCTTGCCTCTGTGCGGCACAGTCCAGTCCTTCAAAGCCCAAAAGGGAACTGTGAAGTGTGTATCTTGAATTGCTCTGTTTTGGGTAGGTTTTGCAACGGGACAGCAAGTGGAAGCATTGCGTAGAAGTGTTCTTTGTCAAAGTAGTTCCAGGTTCTTAAGTAGTTCCTGGTAGAGGCATAGGCCTCAAATTAATTTTATATCTTGTACTGGTTATTACAGACGCTTTTGTTGATTAAGTCAGCTGATATTGACAGCCATTCAATCTTATCCCTTCTGGTCCCTTTCTCTTACACAGATGTTTGTGAGACTCCACAATGTACCAGCCTGGGGAGCTGTGCTGAGGGAGGAAATGTCTGGCAGCCTCAGCCACAAATGCAGCTGCTGCCTGTCTTTACTTTCAGCCCTGGCTGTGGTTTCTCATCCCCTGTTTTGCCCCCCTTCCACAATCAAAAGAGCTTTTGCTGAGCTCTCTACAAGAAAATCTAGCCTAGCAGATCACTGAGTAGTTGTCTGAGCCAGTTCAGGAAAAGGCCAAATTAAATATTCTAACTGATTCAAAGGAGGAAGTAGACAGAGACCATGAATTGGCAAATAGGTTGGCTTGGGCTGCTGTAGGACAACTGCCAAAGTTAAACCTTTTTTCTTTTCTTTTCTTTTTTTAACTCCAGTTCAGTCTTAAAACAGTGTTACCCAGTGTGTTACATCAAGTGGCTGTAGGAACAGCTTGTACTGTCACAACTGAAGGAGTGAGTCTGCCTCTATGGGCATTAGTAGTGGCCTGGAGCAGCTTATGCTGGCTGTGGCAGAGTGGCACAAGACACCTTAAAACATTTCTTCTCCATAGCAGGATTTAAAGCACAGTGTATCTTTGTGAAATGGAAGCTGAAGCAATATAATGTTTTAATGTCACCTCATCTCTGGGCCCTGCAAAGATCGTCTGTTCTTCCAGTCACACGTACTTCTGAAAATGCAGTCTTAGTGATGCACATCTGTAGTTCTGCCAGGATTCCCTCCAGCCCTTCAAACAATTCTGCTTTGATTTGTCACATAGAAAAGAAACGGGTTTTTAAAATCAGAAACTACTGTAAATGAAAAAATGCAAGTCATTAACCTGATCTCAGTGTCCTGCTTTTTACAATGGAATAGCTTTGGTTAGTGCCAGACATTTAGCAGGCTATGTGATTGTGTTGCTGGGAATTACACCCCATCTGTATTCTCCTTGCTATTGTATCCACACAAAATCTCTGAAGGCTTAGCTCAAAGCTATCGGTGTGCATCTGCCTAGCAAACAACATGGGATGACAGCTACTAAAAAATGACTTAATATCTGTGAGGTCTGGAGGATATTTTTGCTTGTCAAAAAATACAGGGAGAAACAAAATACATGTGAAACAATGGAACGTAAATAGCATGTAATAGTTTTGGGGGGTTCTGCCTTCCAGGGTTGGCATCCTCAAATTCCAGATATCCTCATGGACAGTGCCACTAGTAATGGCCAGGTGATGCATAAAATTCTGGACCAGAGAAATCAAAGACCAATCAAGGTTTAGAAATGTTAGTGGAGTGTGGGAAGGCAGTGATGAATAATGCAGCTTATAGGTGCAAACAGAAAAGGAGTATGACAATGGGTGAATTGTAATAGAAATAGAAGGAGAGGTTTTGAGGCAAAGTCGAGAAGAGGGAAGTTTCTGGGGAAGAACAGAAGTTCAGAGTCAAGTGATCTGCACTGGCAAAGCACGTGCTATTCATTTGGTGCTCTCTGCTTATCTGTTGATTAAAGTGCATCTCTTGTAGTTGGCAGAAGATGAAATATCTCTGGTTCTCAGGTCAGGAAGCTTCTGCTGGAAGAGTTCTGGGACTTCAGTGACAGCTGTTGTCATAGGTCTCGGACTTAAAGCCACAAGGATTCTGGCACTGTGTGGGATGGTGCTGCTCCAACACCAGTCTTGAAAACATACTGAAGTTCTTCTCTTTAGAATCCCCCTGGATTGTACTTTTTGCCTCAGAGTTCCCATCCACTCTAGATTTGAACTCTTTTGTTTTTGTTGGGGCTTTATATATGTATTTGTTGCGCTTTATTTTTTGTCAAGCACAAAGGTGCTTCATTTTCCCCCACTTGATAAGAATACTCTTTCCTGCATTCTGGTAGACTTCGAACTTGATAAAATATGCCAGAGGGTGTCTTGAAGAATTAGTGCTCAGGAGTCAGCAACATGTGTGCAAAATGTAGCTTACAGTAGAACAGCACTTTTTAAGCTTTCCATTGTGGTCCTTGCTGTCCTTACTGTTGTCGTTTGTGCAACCACAGTGCTCGTTTTGTTCATGCAGAACTAGCAAAGCCCTGAATTTCCTGTCTTTGCAGGAGAACTGTAAAAACTTGTAGGAAGCAACAGTGTTAAAAAGAATTGTTTTCTTGAGCAGACTGCTTTAAGACATAGAATGTCCTTGCTATGACCGAACGAATAGCATATCCCAGACACTTGTAAATTTTATTTCCCTGTGTTGTAGCTGCAGAAGCACAGACCTAGGTACAGTCTGTGAAATCTGCCTGGTACCTTGTCAGGGGTCCACATGGGCTGTACTCCCTGCTGCTGTGGCAGTGCTGTCACTAGGTCAGTGAACTAGGAGGTGTCCCAGCTAATCTAAACCTGGCCAAAGCATGTCTGCAAGCCATGGTGTTGGCTGTGCAATAAACATGCCAGGAGAAAACAAAACAGTATGTAAACTGTGTAGTAGATAATGTGTTTGGGTAATATGCATTGCTTGCTTGTGTTATGTTTGTTTTCATTACAGGTTTTAGAACTTAGCAAATGCCCTTTTAACACAAGCACCTTTTATAATCAGTGGTGATATGCTTTGATACATAAGATCTTCTAAATTCCAGATTCATATTGTGTTCATGATGTTTTGCAGACAGGCAGGGTAGTCAACAAAATGATCACACACTAGCCCTAGAACATGCACGCTTTATTAAACAAGCACACTAATGCCACTCAGGTATATAGCTATATATATAGTAAACAAGCACAATAAAGCAAATCGGGGGGCGGATGTGTGTATATATATATGTATAACACAGAGGAAAGTTAGCAGTGCACCAAATCATTACTGTATAGAGAGAATAGTGATTAAGAAGAAATACATCATCAATTACCACCTAACCGTCATCATCCAGGCCACACTTCAGGCTGGGAAGCCCCATTGCAGCCAGTGCCGGGAGTCTCGGGTAACTCAGAAAATTCCTGTGGTGCATCCACCCATAGGTGAGGCTTCACTTTTGGCTGAAAGAGAGCCCTGCTTTTATACCCTTAGAAACACAGCCGGCTTTATGCCAGACCTGTAATTGCTTACTCATGTGGCAATGCAGTTTCTCATGATCTCACTGTTGGCTGTGCCAAGAGCCTTGGCCAGGCGCCCCGGTGTGGCCAAATGTGAAGGTCATAGAACAGCTGCACACTTATGTTTTCCTACCTCTTTCCAACAAATAGTCATAATGAATACAAATATGTATACTTTTGGAATACACTCTGTCAAAAACACACTTTGCTATGTCTCTCACAGTCAATGAGGATCAACTCGGTTAGGTTCCCATCCATTACACATGAGGAATTGCAAAGCTCTTTTCTCCCTTCAGAGGAAAATTTGTCATTAGTCCTTAGAGATTCTTATTATTGTTATACAGTTCTAATTCAGATTGAGATGCTCTTTCAATGTCACATTGCAATTGCTAGGTATCAACTGCAGGGATTTAAGTGATGACTTCCTTTTTATTTTGTTTTTTGTTGTAAGTGAACAATCTTAGTTCTGCTGCACATTGGAGCAAGGTCATTTGTCAATACAATGAACTTGACTGTGGTACTTCTGTTTCAAAAACGAACTGAATGACATGCCCAGATTAAACTAGGTTAGATAAGAAACTTTCATCTTTCTAAGGAGTATAGTTTTACCACATTTCAGTTGCTACTTTCCAATAATATTGAATTGTGTTGTCTTCAGCCTTACAAACAAAACTGTAAGGTATCAAAATTAAATGGCAGTAGGGTGTTCAGTTTGTGATAAGTATCTGCATCATTAATAACTGAAAGAGAGACCGATGATTGTTTTTCTCCCCCCAGTCTAGTCAGATCTCTTGTCTTATTTGTATTTTTTACAGTGGCTTGCTTTGGAAAGCTTTGTTTCAGTAGGCTGTCAGGACAGCGTCTATGCAGCAGCTGGCTGGTTGGACATAGGACTCGGTAACTTAGGAAACAGTACTGAGCCTTTCTCACTTCTCTCGTAGGCATAATAAAGCAGTGAAGAGAAACTAGAGGAAGGAAGTATTACATGTCTTACTGATCAGAAAACTGTTTCTGAAGTATTTGGATAAACTACATATAAATGTAGTAAAATCTAAAAAGGTAGGATATCTTCCTTTTCTGTTTTATTCAGAAAACCTCGTAACTAACAAAAACCTCTCTCACAACTCTCAGTGGGGTTACAAAAGTAAATTTATATGTTAAGTAGGAGTGGGAAGCCTAAAACATATTCTTCTAAGTGACTTATTTGGGTTCTTACTGAACTGTAGGCTTTTCATGATAGGATTCTGATGAATGCAGATTGCTGGGTACTTCTTTACAAAGCTTTCAAATCCATTTAAAGGCTACTCACTTTTGTAAAATAGACTATGTGGAGAAGACAGTAGCTCCTCATGATTTCAGAGTAAGCTGCAGTTTTGGCTGCTTTTTCTTCCTGAATATTAAGTATTTTTCTATGCATGTGGAGATTTCATGCTGTTCTCTCAGGAATGGAAGTCTACAATGAGTAGAGAATCTTAGCCTTTTCGATATGAAAGCAAAATATGAAGTGACGTGCAGTTCATAAATACAAACTCTGCTAGTGGCAAGTGCCCAGCTATTGTCTGTGAGGATGCTTTTTTGTAAGTTGGTTAGGCATGATATAGAAGGCTTTAAAATGGAAAGCAAACATTTGCATTTCAACTTCTATGATGTTTCTGCTTCAGGTAGAATTCAAGTAAGTAGAAAATCCGTGTTTCACAGTGGCTGCTAGAACTGTGTTCTGTAACAGAGTTCTGAACAAGCGTTA
>NW_009928974.1:5340-19710 GCF_000696875.1 Nestor notabilis
CTTTGGCAGGAATGGTAACTAAAGTCTTTGTTTGCAGAATTCAGAGAAATTTGGATTGACATCCAGCAGTACAATCTTCAATTTTAAAGTACAATCTTTAAATTTTAAAGTCTCCAAAGGATGTGTTTGCATCCTCACTGTGAAGTTCTTTATTCACATTAAGTTCTCCATATTTCTAGGGTTGCTTCCAGGCCTTTTTGTGGATCTGGCCGTATAGACTCAGGACAAAGACTGCTTTATTTCTCTGTGTTGTTTTAATAGGTTGAAAGTGTGTGGAGAGCATGGGTTATGATATTGAGCGTTTCGTTGGCTATGTCAATGAAGGGCTGTTATGCTCCATCTGCCGCGACGTGTTAGAAGATCCATTACAGGCTCCTTGTGAACATGCTTTCTGTACTGCTTGTATACATGGATGGCTTGTTCATCACAGTAACTGCCCTGAAGACAGACAGATGATTGATGTAACTTTGCTGCGGCCTCTCTACAGGTATACAATGATCTTGCTGTATGTTGGAATCACGTGAATTTAGGATTTCGCAGCTCTGCTTGCACAGCTTTATCTCTTGTCATTTACTGTCACTCAAATTGTCTTTATCCAATATGCCTATGGCAGAAACTGATCGCTTGCGTGAAAGCATTAACATTTTCTATTTATTATAACAAACTTTCAAGGTATTAAGATTTCATACACTTAATTTGTTCTCCACTTTTTTATATCTTGAATGCTGATTCTATATACCTGGATGGATATTATTCCAAAAGTCTTCTACAGCATCAAAACATTTAATACTTTTTTAGAGAAATTGGGCAAAGCAACCATTGGCAACAGTCATGAAACACTGTATATCTTTCATTTTCCTTTTCAGCCTTACCTAGATACTGTCGTTGGGTTTATAATGAATAATTTCTGTAGATATAAACCCAACTTCTCACCTTTAAATCCTTTTTTAAAAAGGTCTTTAGCCATAAGAACATCTGTCTTGAGCTACCTCGTAAGGTAAAGCAGGCTGTTGTCACAAGTGTCTTCCATAACTGGTCAGGCAGTTGGACTAGATGATCATTGTAGGTCCTTTCCAACTATTCCCAGCCCATGGAGTTTCATCAGTAGATGCTACTTGCTGTTGAACCCCTGCGTAGTCTAATCTGCTCAGATTAGTTGTGTTTAAAACCTTCGGCCACGGATGATAAATTTACTCCATTTGTACTCTCAGTTTTTTTGTCACTAATGAGATTTTCTGTCTGAAAAGTTGACATATAGTGTAGACAGAACCCGCAAGTTTAATTTACAGATTGTTTGGTATGTACTAACTGTAGTCACTTTGGTTTGGCATGTTTAGAAACACAAAACTTAAATGATGACTGAGTAGCCCTAGTGTTTGTTATTGGTAACATCTGCTGAGCAGTGAAAGGTCATGGTTAAAAAATCATTACAAAATAAAGATTTCATTTGCACATTTAATTTTGGAGACTAAATTTTCCATTTACATTGTTTCTTTTAAGCCTGTTCTTTTGCAATATGGAAAAAAAGAATTAAACTGATTATTCACAGTTTTTCCTAATGGAGATTAGAATTTTGCTTTCTCTTCCCAAAGCTGAAAATACAAACTTTTCAATAATGTTCCCAGATATAAGAACAATTATTTATATTTTATTTTTGCATGTAGATACATGAGAAATGATTTAAACCGTCTTCAGCTACATTGCAAAAACAGGGAGTATGGCTGTCAAATGGTTTGTTCTCTGGAGTCTATAGACAGGCATGAAAGGGAGTGTGAGTACAGTCAGATACCTTGCTCCAATGCTGGTGAGTAACATTTAAGAAGTCAAATCCTTTATATTCAGAAAATGTGGGTTTATCATCTTTCTGTCAACAGAATGGCAGTAATGGCCATTATTTCCAAACAGAAATTCAAAGCTCTGGCATAATCTGCTCTTTACAGCAGTGGTGTGGGACAAAATGTATTACTGATTTATGGCAAGCATGATGGTTAGCAACAGTTTCTTACCCAAAAGCTGACCAAAATGAAAGGGTATGATGGACTTCAAATTTATGAAAATATAGTAGTGCATTTGCTTTGCTTTCTGTCTTTCAATGAGTTTGTCTTTCCATTTTGACTGCTTGTTCTGATGTTTGAATGAGTGTAATAGCACCTACAGAATGCTTACGGATCACAATTTACTTAAAAAGCATCTGGTTGCCTGGTGCATGTGCAGCTGCTCACTCTGTCATCTTGTTTTAACAAAAACCTGTCTTGGAAATAAGAATTGATTTAAGCTAAATTCTGTTTAGAATTGTTGAGTTCATGTTGAGGTTTTTATTTAAAACAAGCCTACGCCTCTCGAGGAAGAAACGTACTGCTAAAAAGTATCATAGTGTTAAAATTTCCCAGTCAATTTTATTCAGAGCTTCATATGTTCCTAGACAAAGTTAGTATCTAATTTGTGAGGCTAGGGCACAGCTAAGTCTGTTGTAATTAATTACAAGAAGATTAAGGTTCTAGAATTGCTCCACTGGAAGTTGTAATTTCTCTCAGCAATAAGTGACTCCTGCAGATGCTTCACATTCACCCGGTTTACTTTCTACAAAAACAGTAGCATTTAATAGAGTTCCCACACCTGATCTTTGATGTCTGGTGTTCAGGGCATGAGGGCTTTTGCTACTCCTTGAGCACTTACTCTAGAATACAGTGGAGTGTATTTTGAGTACCTCAATTACAAATCGTATTTATCAGTAAAGCTCTTCTAGAGGCCTGCCTTTTGTGATTTTCTGGTATAGTTTGTTGGCAAGTTTCATTGGTTCAGTTTTCTTAAATGGATTTATAATTAAATGCAAGTATGTATTACAGCAAACAGCACCTATAAGATCAAACATTAAGACTGCAATCTTCAAATTTAGAGTGTTAAATGTAGCAATAATGTATATAGTGTTCATTTTCAGTTCTCTACATTTTGTTTTTAATCAATCCAGGTTTGTAAAGTTTGTATCCTAGAATTTCTGTGGAAACATTTCTATATTTGAATCAGTTATTAAATGTTCATAAATAAATGTTTTGTTTATTTATGTGGTCTAGTACGTTATACGCAAGACCAAACAATTGTGAGGAAAACAAAGTTACATCCCATCTCACCCACATCTCTCTGACTAAGTGTCTTTGGACTTTTTTCCTAAATTTGATAACCTGAGGGGTTTTTTAGCACATGGGCATTCCTCTTCAATTTCAGTCAGTGCAGTCTGGTAGAAGCACAGGCGAGCTGCCTGTGTCTTAGCTTGGCATCAGCACTGTTATTTACTGAATTTGCTTTAATGGCAGACCAGCAGTAGAAGACTTTATAGAAAATACCCACTATCAGTTTTCCAGTGTTTTCAGCTAATGGATAAATATCTTACTAAGCCTTTAAAAGAGTGTTTTATTACTAGTTGTGTGTGTTATAACCATCATATTCATGTTCTAAAGAAATTACTTTTTTCATTGCTTTAACAGAGTGACAGTTCTTTAGCTCAGGACATTGCAGCTTGCTTCTGGTTTTGTTTGGAATTAATTAAAATGCTTTTGTTAGTTGTAAACAACTGGCTTGTCTTACTGTTTCCTGTTCAGGCTGTACAGTTCAGGTGGAACGACGTAACTTAGACGGTCACCTGGCAGTGTGTGAATATCGGAGCCGTGAATGCCCCAACGGCTGTGGTTACACCATTCTCAGTGTGGAAGACACACAACATAACTGCGTGGCAGAGCTAAGAACAGAGCTAGAACTACTTCGGTACAAATCTTCTCTTTCTTTGATGTTTGTGTTAGTTTGGGCCTAAAATCACTGCATAAAGCATGTCAAATACTAACACTGGTATGTGTTACATAGTCTATTAATTGCTTGATACTAATGGGCCAGAGTATTGGTATAGATCACCACAGGCCTGAAATTCTTACTGTTTTGTTTTGCTATTACTTTTTTTTGTCCAAGTTATTATAAACCCTAAAATACCATTGCTTGCAGTTGAACAAAGCTGTGAGCTGGCTATATACAATGACAAAACACCTAAGAAAACTAGACTGAAGTTGGCAATTTAATTTTTCCATTGAACTGTTACAGAACCAAAGTCACATTATTTAGTAATTATATTTAGTTTTTACAGATCCAGAAAATAAAAATCTATAATTATTTTACAGGTACCGACTGATAGATTAAACCTCTGAGGATCTAATTTTCAATTTTTACTAAAATCCTGACAGATTAGTAACAAGTCAGTGAATACGACTCTTCTTAACAGCATCCTTTTTTTCCTTCTATAGATATTTCTGTAGCTTTCCCTTTCCATGATATTCCAGTTGGACTTGGGTTTTTTTTCCCTGCTCCTTCCCATTTCTACCTTTCAACTCACTGTCTAAGTCTTGTGCTCTTGATCATTGCTGTGAAGTCGGGCTCAAATCTGGTTTGAATGCAGTGAGACACAAGGGATTTTGCTGCCTGGTTTCTGAACTCAGAAGGTTAATGTAGTAACAGCTAGTTTGGGGCTGTGAAGCTGTGTGAATGATTAGGCTATAATAGTTTACTTCATATTTAATGTCAACCATAAAAGTAATGATATTTAACAATTCTATAGTATTCAGACTTTTTATCTTGACTGCATGTCTTTAGTAATACTAAGCAAGCAGATACTATGGGTAAAAGGCAGTAAATCATTTCAAGTTAGAAATACATATTCCTGAGCTCACAGATTTACTTCAGGAATATAATACGGTTGTCCCCTATACAGACTGTGTGAATGGTCACAAAGTGCCGCCTGCTAGTTTTATTTCAATTACTAAACAGTACCTCCATGCCTCTGGAGGTGTGTCCTGCAGAGTGCGATGGGAATCACATCGGGCTGGCTGGCTGCAAGAAGGCTTTCTGGAGTTTGAAAATCGTTGTTTTCCGTGCCTGCAACACTTAACAAGGCGAAATAAACTTTTTAGGTCAGAAATGATCTGCAGAGTGGAGGAGGCAAAACATGAGATGGAGTCAAGGTTAGATTCACAGAGGAGGCATATGGTCCAAAAAGAGAGTATTCTGCAAAATGAAATTGAAGAACTGAAGGTAAACGGGATCATTTTATTTTCTTTTTTTCCCCTCTCCTAATAGTGTAACCCTTTGATTTTCCCAGTAGTATTCTCTTATTCTGTAAATGTAGTCTCATACAGATGAGAACTACATTAAGTATGGGAAGCAAAACAGGTGTTAGTACAATGCTTTGCAGGCTAATCTTCTCTGGGCTGAAGCAGGCTGAGTGTTCTGTTCATATGGTTTATCTACTTCAAATTCATTTGGAGCTAACCTGGGTACCCCTGCACAAGGACTGCATTGTTCTGTCCATAAGATGTTGGCAAATCAGACTGAAACTCATTTTCAGTGTCTAAACACAGGGCATACATCACAAATCAGATGTAATTAAATATCCGGCTCCTTTTTTAGTGCTATGCAAAGTGGCTTAATCCAGGGCTGACACAGAGCCCTGCTGCAGACAGTGGTATTTACACTCTGGTTCAGCTGTGGTCAAAAGGTTGGAAAGTTGCACTGTAAACTTAATCAAGTAATGGGCAAGGCCATCTTATCTTTTCATTCATCCAGTTCTTTTCTGTATCACAAACTAATGACTTTTTAAAGCCCAAAGCAAGTGCTTTATAGTTTGCATTTTTGTTTTTACTGCATGTGATGTTAAATCCCTAAGAATGTACCTGAACATACCCAAACCCTTACTTTGGTCAGGGTCTTGAAATAGAAAATGTAAGCAGCAACTGGGTAAATCCACTGTGTCTTATACTTTATAAGAAACTTTTTGCACTTTTAGGAAAACTGGTTTGGAATCTTTGAAACGAGACCATCTGAGAGGGTGAACGCAGGATTGTGTCTCAAGTTGTTTGCATTTATTCTGCAATCAAAATGTTATTTCAGTGTTGCTTATTCTTTATAATCCCTCGCCGTACATACGTGGCCCATTCAGCTTCATACCACTGCCACTAGAAAAGAGTTTGTTTCTTGCAGTAGATCTGTGTTTGCGTTTCAGAGTCAGATGTCACGAATGATGTCCGATGTACGCTCCCTGATGGCTGCAGAGAGGCAGCACCGTCAAGAGCTGGAGCAGGCAGAGCTGGAAAAGCGGGAATTAATGGAGCTGCTGAGGGGGCTGCAGAAGGACTGCCGGATAACTACTGCAGAAGGAAGCAGGAAGCCAACAAACTTCCGCCCTCTGACACGACTAGAAAGCGTGAAACGAAAACCTAGGGAAGTTACAGTTATCTAAACAGAAGTAAGCTCAAAAAGCACTTTCTTCTATTTTCTGTGCCCATCTGGCTAACTTTTCTACTTTGGGTGAATGACTGGCAAACTTTACTTGCTTTCTTTTAAGATCTATCTTACTATATTTTCTCTTGGGGCATACAAACAAATGGAAGAATTCTCGTTTAGGGAACATTGGGCATTAAAGCCAGCAATTGGCAAATACATTTTTAGCTAATGGTTTTATAAAAAGGGAGAAAGAGACTTGATTTGTCATCTCTTCAGTGCGTCATTTACAGGAGTCTTTCAAGCCTTTGAAAGTCAAGGATAAATAAAGGTTGCTACTTTCCTGGTCCATTGTAGTTCGTCTAAGTCTAGTTCATGCTTATGCTTGAAACAGAAAATGTGATCATCAGTAATGACATTTGGGATGTCCTTCATTTTGGAAAAAGTCAGTAACAGAATTAGTAAGTCAGTGATAGAAATTAATAGATCTTTGTCTGTTTATAGTCTGTAGAAGGTCTATTTCAGTGGTGGAAAGAAAGCACTTTATAATTCTGCAGCTATGAAACATCTTCAGGTGAGGTTGACTTTTACTTTAGAGTTCACTAATTTCCCAGGCTGATACATGCTGAAGAGACTAATACCAAAGCCTGAAGTAAGAGTCACCCAGAACCTTTTAAATACTTGTGTGAGTTACTTGGTGTTTGTGGGAGGGGGTCTGCATTTGGTTTAAAAATTTGAAGCTTTTGTATGTGCAAGTATCAACTATTTCTACAGGGTCCTTTAAGCTGAAGACCAGCCTATTTGGTACTTGATATCTTTAAAGCGTACATGAGTAGGAGTATCCTTAATTTTCTTCTGACAGGTTTAAGGCTACTTGAACATTAATGTCCACAACAGCTTAATATTGGCACAGTCACTTGGACTTTGGGTGTCTTTATTAGTCCTCAAGTTTGCAGTTGTGTAAGACTCACAAATACTGAATCACAGGGGCATTTATCTGTAAGGACTGCATGAGAAATCGGTGTAGTTCATAGACTTTTCTCTAAACTTCTCACCCGACCTGTTCACGTGGGTTTCAGTGGTATAACTAAGCCATAGTCTGTCTGTTGCAGCTCCAGTGAAGTCACTAGGGAAGAACCTGGCTCCCGTTTACTGAATGTGTTAAATCAGCTTTGAACTTTGAGGAAAATGTGTGCAGGTGCAGCAATCTGAATAAGCTAATTTTATAGTTTAGAAAGCAAATAGATTACTGTGCATGCCTTGCTGTCGCTCAGAGCAGTGCTCTAATGGCTGAGAGCATAACCAAAGAGAGGGGCAGCACATACGCTACATTATGAAGACTTGCAGTCAGAGCTGCCTTGATTTCAGGCATCAGTAAATCCTTCTGACTTGCTGTTTCTTTAGTACCACTGAAGCAGATGTGCATGTGTTCAGATCTTGTGCATTTAAAACCAGACAGAAATAACTCTTCTGTAAATGTTTTGGGTTTCTTTTTCTGAAAGAAAACATTCATAGAAAGAGTTATGTCCAAATATTTACTTGTTTTCAGTCCTTATATTGTAGATGGAATTACATTCATTGCCAGTATGATCACTGTAGCAGTCTCACTAACTCATGACGTGGCACATCTCTTCAGCAGCCATATTAACAACCTGAACCGGTAAAAGAATAGCTGTAATTTGGGAAGACCTTCATTCACACTAAACATCCAGTGGTCAATTCATTTACATCAGTGAGGATATTAGAGCCGTAGGTTGAAAGTAAGAATACTTTTATTACCTTGTGTTCTAAATAAGGTAGCTGTTGGTGTCTGTTGTCTGTGTGGCTCTATTTCAGCATTCACTCTAATTTGGAAGCTTCTTGGCAACACCAGATTTCATGCTGTTAGAATCAATCCGTGGTTTTCTGCGTGCTGTAACTGTGTGGTTCTGTGATGTGAATTTATCTCCTTTGCTTAATGTAAAAGAAAAATACTTCGAAATCCTGTAGAATTCAGATGAACTGGATCATCTTTCCCAAGTTGGAGGGCACAAACCCAGTCTTTCTGTTCTGACCACAGAAAAAAGCCAGTTAGTAGCTCTGCGTTTCCTCCATAATGAGATCTTTGCATTTGTCTGCTTTAGGGGTTTCACCCACTTATGTCACTGAACTGTTCCTAGTACAGGAAATGGGGTTTATTTAATACTTAGCATTTGGTGTGCTGTCTGTCCCCTAAGTGACAGATATGAAACTGCATGAGAAAAAGCAGCCTGGGTGCTAACAAAGGACTTCAATCTGTAGCTTCTAGCTGCCAGTTCTGAACTTCCAGTGTTCAAAGGTGGCCACGCTTTGGACTCAACAGCTGCTCGGATGACCCATCAGCTTGGGTTTCCTTTAGCAGCAAAGAAGCACTTGCAGAGCTATTTTAAATAGTCACATTAGTAGTTGATAGCATCAGATCCCTCCAGTTACTTTAAGATTAATCCCATTCCTCTGTGTTGATAACTGTTCTGCACTTAAGACTTTCCTCTGCTGATGAACTACGCACAGGGTGGCATATACTGAAGTGTGGTCATCATTTTACCTATCTTGTAATTAGCTAGACTGAAACTGAATAGCCCGTTATGTTAATATTTTCTCTACTTTTAGCTTTTCCAGTCCCGGGTATTGCACAGCTCTGAACAGCAGCTGGCAGAAGCAAGGGATTTTTTTCTTTCAAATAGCCTGTTAATCCTTTTTATAAAAATTGAGGGTCTAAATTTAGATTAGACATTAGGAATAAATTCTTCACTGTGAGGGTGGTAAGGCATTGGCACAGGATTATAGGAGAGACACTGCTAAAAGTGCATTACAGGAGGGCTGCAGCACTGAGTTACTGGTGGTGGTATTCTCATACTAAAGCAGAGAGAGAGCAGGCTGTGGAGCCGGGAGAGTGGAGGGAAGGGGTGTATGTGCTCCGACTGTCTTCCCTCAGCCTGAGACTAATGATGTGGCTCCACCAGCGGGTGCCACCAGGTATCTCACCACCGCAGACTGCTCGCCTGTGGCATTACAATTAACCTAGCATTAGAATTAAAAGGAGATTAAATCTTTATCCCCAGTTAAGTGGGTACAAAATGTCATAGTACCAAACCTGGGAGTTTCACAAACAAAACTCACAGAGCACGCTGTTAAGTAAAGTATGTGAGACTACCAGGTATTACAAGGAGGAATGGCTGGGGGAGCTGGGGCTGTTTAGTCTGGAGAAGAGAAGGCTCAAGAGGGGGACCTTATTGTTCTCTACAACTACCTGAAAGGAGGATAGAGTGAGGAGGTGGCTGGTCTCTTCTCAAAAGTAGCAGGAAGTAACCCCAGCCTTGGGGTAACGGTTGGACTTAAAGGTCTTTTTCCTACCTAGTTGGTTATGATTAAATTGGGTGAAAAAGAATGTATTTTAAGGAGGATGTATTTACTGGGGATGTATTTAAAGAAATTAGTATTTTAAAGAAAGAGGTCAAGTTTTATTTTTGAAAGGCAATCAACATTTACATCATCCTTCTGAAGACCCAAGAGGACAGTTACAAATACATGTAAACTGTTTCCCTTCAGCTGACTTCTCTACTGGAGAGGTCAAATTCCAGACAAAATACAGTTTCCCTTGTTTCCTTCAGCATTAAAGCTGAGTTCCCTGCGCTGCTGGGCTCCTCCCAGGCAAAAAGTTGTCGGTGGTCTTGGCCAGCACAGCCCATTGCTGCTGGGATTACTTGAGCTGGAGTGGGAACAGTGATTCTGGGGAGGTTTAGCTGAGTTTCAGCAAAAGGCCTGGAACCGAGAACTGCGCATCTGAGTCAGGTGCAGGACGGGCAAGGAAGAATTTTGCTGTCGTCCCAGCTGAGGTGGCAGTTTGTACTTGGTACCAGATCAACAGCCTCATATGAGATAGATAAACTCATTTAAGTAGCACACAAGAGGTTTTTGTCAGCACAGAAGGGAATGGAATTACACAAACAAAATACCTAATACAGTGAAGTAGTGGCCAGAAGTGGTTTTATATCAAATGCTGTTAGTGTTTTTAAGAAGTTTCATGTATTGATAGATCCCATGTGGCACATAGTTCCTAAGATGTACAGAATCAGTAGCCTTCTAAGTTAACTTTTCCACGTGCTGTCCTCTTGGACGTTTCTGGATGGTGCTTTTCTACAGCCATTTCACCTAGAACTGGAGGGGGTAGCATTCAAAAGGAGCAGTACGAGCCTTGCCTTTCTCTGTACTGCTTGTCAGGTGAAGGATGGTCAGTCAGGGAGATTTTACCACATAGATAGATGCCTTTATAAAGACCTACAATTCTATGCAACTTTCTATTAACAGATAAACACTGAACTGTCTTCCAGCATTATGGTTCACTGCCAGTCTATGTACGTTTTCTACCTTTATATACACAAGAATAAACAGTGCTTAACAGATCTTGATCTCTAGTCTGTACAAGACACAGTAACGCTCTTTGTATTGCGTTGAAGTACACTTTGTATAAAAGTTGAACTAATAAAGGGTCTACACCATAATTCCTGCCGTTTGGTTCACTTTTTTCTGCTGCACAAGTTTGAGTATTCTTCATCAGGTGAAACAGCAAAATTCGGGTATGCTGGCTGCACAGCACAGGGGTCAGGAGTAAGCTGTGTAGCAGAGGGTCAGTGCATGGGAGTGGATAAGGAGGTGTTTTGCCAAAGAGAGAGGGAGTATACAGTAATAAACAAGGCTGTGTCCCTTTTTTCAAGGACTTCTTTCCTGCCTCACAGGTGGGAATTTTGCATGGGATGAGCAGCCGCTTTGAAAGTGAAGAGCTACCCAAAGCTGAAAGCTCCTGGACTCCAGTCCTGCACAGACAGCAGGAGAATAAACCGCTACGGGAAACACCAATTCCCTCAACTGAAGGGATCTTGTTCCCAATACAGGTTTTTCACAGCCACTACAGCCACACTAACAGGGGATATGAACATGTAGGAACAGGAAAACAAAAGAGTTGTTCACAAGGTGTGATCAAGGGATGATCTGCTTAAGCAATCAATCAGCACAGCACACTCTAGAGCAGGAATCTGCTGTGTGCAATACTCAGTGTTACTGCCTTGAGCATCTGCTCTTGCCTGAGGGGAGGAGTTAGTGGGGAAAAAAAGGCTGAAAGCCTGCACAGCACAGCTACAGAGCACAGATAACCTGTTATCTGCCTACACCTATCCACCCGTCCACACATTTCCAGTGTTCTGGCGCTCCAGTCAGGACACAAAACTTGAACGTTTCTTTTTGGGCAGAGTATAAAAAGCAAAATTTAATACTTAAAATGTTAATCACTCATGGTAGGAATCCAGTTTAAAAGAGCAAATAAAGTACCTCTAAGTTTTAAACAAACAGCATTATTTCAAGTTGAATTTATCCAAGAAAGGAACTGCTTTGCATTGAAGGGTCACAGATCTAAATTCATTTAAAAAACCCAAAACAAAACATGATACATGTGTACTTCTTTTCAAGTTCAGCTAAATTTACAGAGCTTGCATACATCAAACAATTCAGCCAACCCTTTGTCTCCTCCTAGACTGAAAATGACCGGTGGGACATGCCATGTGTTTTAAACGTTCAAGAACCAAGACTTAATATTTACATATTTATTCCATGCTTGACACTTTTCATTTCAGATCCCCTGACAGAAAACAAATGATCGGTGTCCCTGCAAGCCTCCAACACAGGGAAGGTTCTGAAAATATAAAACCACCTTAAACACATGGTCTAAAGGAGCTGCTCAGCTTTGAAAATACCTGTGCAGCGCTCCTTAAAAACCAGCACCAATACCTGTAATGTGGTGAGAGCTCCACACATTGTAGTCATTGCAATTGCATTATTAGTAATGTTACAGCTTCCTGATATTTTACCACTCAGAAAACTGTCTGGCTGCCAATCCAGATCTTTGTTGTGTCATTTTAAACCTTTGTGGACTGACAGGATCCCTTGAACTGCACCCAGACAGTGAACAGGGGTTTATGTCAACTGACTTCATACAAACCAATCACCTCTCAGTGCGATGCTGTCCCAGTGTTCCCACAGAGAAAGGACACATAATAGGGACCTTCATTTAGTTCTGCAGTATAGAGCTAAAAATAAAATCAATTTGAAGTATTATCAAACTTTAGAAACACTCAGAATTGGGTGGTGAAGTTCATGAGTCTGGGCAGAAAAGCTGCCCAATGTAAGCTTACAAAGAACAAGAACATTACAACTGGGCCTTACTTAAATAGATGAAGACCCCTTTAGAGCACTTTTGTAATGCCAGGAGACCAAAGTGTAACTGAAAAGCAGGCTCAGCTAAGTCTGACAGTGGAGCTCATCTGTAAAATGGTACATTTATCTCACCCCATCCAAAAAAGCAATAAAAGGCTACCGAGAACCAGTTAATTCTATGGAATCCCATAGAGCCCAAAGGAATGCAAACACGTACAAAGCTTACTTCAACCACTGAGTTAAATACAAGATAAATTTAGAGTTGAATCCAGCGGTAACATTTCTTTACCAATTCCTACTTCTCAACGTTTGTTTTCGCACTACATCCCAGTCTAACACCAGGAAAAAAAGTCCCAACCATCTAGTGAACGGGAAGGTTTAGCACTGCTGCTTCACTGTGTGGTTCTACAGTTCAGACATCTCTCTCTACACCTCCTCCTCAGCCATGCAAGTGGGCAGAGAGGCAGGCAACAAGCAACTCCAGACTCTCAGGGTACAGGCACCCCGCCTTCGAATTTCAAAGCATACTCTGTTGTCCAATGAAGAAACTTGAGCTCCTAATGCATGAGCTGGAGTTGTAAACACTAGAACGTCACCTTGTTCTCCCTTAAGTTCAATGATGGATTTTCTACTGATTTTAGCAGGTGTGTGATCTTGTTTAAGTGTCTGCTCACGTTAGCAGAGGTGTACAACAAACCCTACACAAATCACATTCACATTTGTACTCTTTCACAGACCATTTTCAGTCAATCTTCTATCACCTGCTACTTCAGCTGCTGTCAGATGGACCTCATTCATTAGTAACTCAGACTGGCTAAAGACCAAAAAGGGGCTAATGGCTCTAAACCTGAGAGAAAGAGAACTAAAATTGCCTTACATATACATATATATATATATATTTGATCTTCTTGCGGTAGTAAGTCACGCACAAATCGCCTGTACCTTTCTTTTGGCACAATGAATATTTTAGAAGTCCTTCAAGTCTCAACTCGGAGAGGTTCTTTACTGAGCATTGTCTACTGAAGTCCACAAAAAAATTAAAACGTTCTTTCAAAAGGAACAAAAAATTTACAATTGTACACAAAAAGTCTTGAATTTTATTGAAATTTCAAGTCTTGTATCAAACAAAAACTTTTCTTCAGGCAAAAATATTCTCCTGGTGTCCTTCAGAGAGCAGTGACTCTGAATTGGTCCTTTACTGCCGCTCTTTCCTTTGTCATCTTCACACAAGTCCACATGGTTGGGCTGTTCCATTGGGTCTCATTTTATCGTGTGAAGGAACGTACATGACGACCTCTTCCACTGCCTCCACTAACAAACTTCCCTCTTGAGCCACCACTGCTACTACTATTAGCACTTGTCCAAGATGGTCCGATTCCTCCCCGGCCTCTGGAAGCGCGATCCCGAGGGCTCGGTCGGTAGCCTTAAAGCAAAGAAAAGTATACTCAGTTGGAAAAAACAAAAAAAAAAAGCCCTAGGCGTAGTAGCTGCTGGGAAAGCGCAAGGACAACATCAGGATGAGACACAAACCGCGTCCGGATTCTCCTCTTAATTCTCACTTTTCTTTTAGGCAAGTATTTTTGCTTTGATGGGCTCTATAGTTACCATGTAGGTACGAAGAGAACCGAACTGCAAAAGTCTGAATGCAAAATTAAGGTTCTGCGATCAAGCGTTCAATTCAGCAAGTTCTACGGATTACAGGGCAGTTGGTAGGAAAGTTGGGTTGGATTGGACACAGTCTCAGTGACAACTGTTCATATATGCTTAAAACATTTGCTGAATTTCAAGGTGTCTGCAGCATCCTTGCATGGTTTCATTTGTAAAGCAAAAATGAAATTCAAGGAATTTTCTATAGTTCGATGCCCATATGAATACCATGTACCTGCTGAA
>NW_009928974.1:19741-39830 GCF_000696875.1 Nestor notabilis
GTGGCAGTGGACCCCTGTTAAAATTGCTTTGACCACCTCTACTGTCATTGTAGGTTCCCCTGGGTGTACTCTGTGCGCTCCAGCTTGAGCCTCGAGCACCTTCACGACGACTGTAATTTCCTGTATAGGGAGAGAAAAACCCACAGACTGCTGAGCAAACATCACTTTCTGGTTTCCATCTCAGTCTTCACAATACTCAGGGTAATAAATACAACATTTACATCATTCCAATAGATAAAGCTACTCTGCGTCAACATACCCTCAAGTATTCTAACTCAAAGTCTACAAGTTACTGTACTATACACAAAATTGGGGAAAATACCTATTTTTCAGGCATGAATTCAAGTTTAAAAGAATTCACATTATCTAGTATAGGAAGATAGACTCTTATACTTTAAGGTTTTGTGGAAAAGTAAATGTATGTAATCGTATTTAACACCTTTACTAAATGGAAGTATTTTCTATTTCTACTGTGCAAGGACTTGCCCTAATTACAGGATGGAAAGGAATGCAACCTTGTCTATATATGAAAAAAACTACACTCTGCAGCTAGAATCTCTGTTCACTGAAAAGTGCAACTTATTCTTGTCAGGATCTTCCATCCTTTTATTCAAAAGCCTCATTTAAAGCCAGAGGTGCATTGTGATGCTTGATTTCAGGAACTACCATGTTGCAAACGGTAGAGAATGCTTTTTATTTTATGACTGCATCTCTGGAGCAGTTCAACGGTTACTAAAAGAAAACAGCTAACTCCTTTTGTAAAAGAGGGAGAGAAAGGCAACTCACAGCCTTGTTTTAATTCCACAGCACTTGAGAGAACCTTTTCTAGTGCTAAACAACTTACTTCAACAACTCTGCTTCAGGAACGTCTCACACCATGGATGATTAACTGCTAGCAAATTGGGTTAGTATTATTCTTGAAGCATTTTTAGCATTCATTTACTCCAATTCTAATACAGGAAACAACATACCTTTTGAAGCAGGTGGTGTAAAGAACCTGTTCTGACTGTGAAAAGCTCCTCGTCCTCCACGATTCCCTGAGAACCCCCCACGTGAAGAAATCTTCTGTGACACTTTGGGTGGCCTTTTGGCTGGTGGTATCCCATCTGGAGCAACAACTTCTTTGCTCTCTGCAGCAACAAAGTCATCCACATGCATGGAGGGCGGCCTGCTCGTGTTCTGTTTCCTCTGACGGAAGATATCATGTGGTCGAATTCCTTGTCCAAATCCTCCCCTGCCTCTTCCTCTTGGTGGTGGTACAACATGAGCTCTCTTTGCAGGCTCTATGTACTCTGATTTTCCACTGTCATGACAAAACATGATTTATTTAATGTAGAAATGTATTCCTACTGAAGGTCAGGCATTCTCCATATTGGACATGCAATTTGAAAGGTCTTTGACATTTTGAGAATATACAAGTCAGTGCTGAACACTATTTACTCTTTACACTCATCTTACCTTGAAGTTATGAAGGTCTCGTGCTTGTGCTTGCCGAGTTTGAAGCCTTTTGTGGTTTTTGTGCGTCCAGGAGATGATGGTTCTGACAAAAACGACCTCTCTAATTCAGCTTGCAAGTCAAAGTCACTGCAGCCCTTCTCTGACAGTTCAATCAAGTCAACTTTTACCTGCAATGATAGTTTAATTTTATCACACTGATCATCACTAGCTCCTCTGAAGAAGAAAACATTCTGCACGAGGATGGATGACGTTCAATGAGGGCCTTTCTACTACAGCAAAAAAGCACCTTTTCATACAGTAGTGTGGCTCAAAAAAAGAAGCAGTAATAAAACAAAGAAGCAGCAGAGCTGCAGAATTGCCTTGATGGTTCTGAATCTCAACAAAGGCAAGGGCATAGCTTTTAAGTACAAACACTTGTCACTAAATGACCTACAGTGAGGCATTCTTCTGCTGAAGCTACAGTCCTATACATTTAGCAATGCTGCTTTTATACAGGAATCATCAGGTTTGGTTTTGCTTAAGAAATTAAAACACAAGCACCTCTACATGTTCATGAAAAGAGTGTAACTAAAAAAGAATGAAAGAAAAGCAGTCAACAGGCACTGGTTATTTCTCCCATAAGAAGTTAAAGACACTGCCAACTGCTTAGTTTAAAAAAGAATGTTCCTGTCTGTGTTTCAAAATGACGTTTAAAGTTTAGATTATACAAATTGAGGTTCAAATCCCGTGACAAGTTTTTGTGCAGGAAGTTTCATTTACTAGTGCCATTTTTTCCACTTTTGCCACTTCAGAGCAAAGATTTCTTTAACGAAGTGTAGCTCTCGGGCTCTCTGGGTATTACTGCAATGACAGAGATAAGCAAGGAAAAGAAAATAAACTGCCTTTGTCTACATTTAACACAAACTGCTGTCAAGCCCCAGCAGCAATGCAGGAGCAGGTTAGGACTGACACAACTGTTCCTCTAAAGGAGATGACTTCTGCAGTAGAGCACTGCAGAAGGTGCCGGGTTTGTTGCTGCTTCCAAGTGAACCTGAAGGCATTTGGTAACAACCTGTAACAAATGCCAACCCCAATATGTGAGTGAATTTACCAGGGTGAGTTCAGGAAAACAAACCCTTTGGCCATATGAATTCCTGATGCTATGAGCTCAGGTTGACCCTCATTTTTAGACCCACTTCAGTTAGGTTAATGAAGCCTGTTACCATGTCCAGATCAGTGTCTATTTCTTCAGCCTGAAAGGGTGAGAACCACATGGACTTCAGCTGGTCATCCATCACGTCTGCCAACACGTATGTAGTCCTGCAATCAAACAATGCCAAATGCCTCTTTGGTTAAGAACGACAACCAATTGCAAGCACACACAGCATTACAGAACCTGAGGTGAATGTTGCTGCCTTAACCTTGAGACTCACATGAAATTAAATACAGTAGGACTAGCAGGTAGTAGTGATAACAGTGGTGTTTGGAATCTGTTTACAATATACTCATGCATAAATTATTGCATTTTTTTAAGTAAGTCACAGGTATGCTCATATATTTAACCATCTTACCTGTTGTTAAACAAATTTTGAAGAGAGTCTGGTGCACAAAGAATAGGCTCCACATCTTGGTCACTCAGTGGGCAAGAATCACCCGCTGATTCCAACATCTGCCTCACTCCAACAATGTTGTCCAGTAAGGATTCAAGGCCATCATCTTCCTTAGAACGATCCTAAAGCAACACAGCACGAGTCAGAACTTTTTTCCCCTCTTCCTCAGAGGCAATATGCTTTTGTTAATTAAAAAAAAAGGGGAGGGATACCACACAAAACAGTCTGTCCATCCACAAGTATTCAAACTAAAACACCTGAGTACACAAACAACAGCAGAGAAGCTCCTCAGAATGCTGTAAACCAAACCTTGTCACCACAGCCACTCTGAGCAACCTGTTCCAGTGCTGCACTTTGCTCAGTGATTTCCTCACCCCTCCTCCTAATGTCAGCCTGAATCTCTGAAGCCACAATTTTGAGCCACTGCCACTTGTTTTATCATCTGGAATTTCCAAGAGGAGTTTGATTGCACCACTCTGTTCCTATCTCCCAAACAGCTCTAAGTAGCTCTGAAATAGCTCCTTAGCCCTCTTCACCAGGCTGAACAAGCCTAGTTTCCTCATCTTCTCTTGACAGCACATGTGCTCTAGGTCCCTGACCACCTTGGAAGAACACTCTTCAGTTTCCCTAGATGTCTCTGGAACTGGTGAGAAGGCAAAGCTGGCCTAGAGGCAAACGCAGCTCTCTACATGAGAGCTCACTGGCATCCCATTGAGGGAGACAGTAAGGTCCCTCATTTGCTGACCATGCTCCTTCCAGGACAGCTCAGAGCAGTCTGCCTTGTTTGTAACGACCATACACTGTTGGCCATGTTCAGCCTAACATCCACTAGAATCACCTGGCCCTTTTCAGTACAGCCCACATTAAGGCAGGGGGTTACCCTGCTCTCAGTGCAGAACTTTGCATTTTTCATAACAAACTATAATGAGCTCTCTGCTAAATCAAACCTACAAGTTTTATTGAGGTCCCTCTGGACTGAGGCTTTGCTGTTCATCACTTTAGTCACTTCCACAGCTTACTGTCATCCACAAATTTGCTGAAGATGTATCCATCATTCAGGTTTCTGATGAAAACACCCAGCACTATCAGCCCCAGTACTGACTCCTGGGTATTCCACTTGTTATTGGTCACCAGTAACATCAAGCCACTGCTAAGCAGTGGTTCCTGTTGCTTACTACATTAACAATCTGCTTCATCACTATCTGATGCTCTCTGCTGTATGCATTCACTGCCTTTTAACACACAGTTAACTACGTGTGCTCTTATAGTGTGTGCCAATACTCTCAGCACAAGGGGATACCAGCCCTACCTGACAAGGCAAACAATGAAGTCAGAATCCATCCTGCACAGAAGAGGTGATTTTGTACATCAGTTTTAAAACAATGGCAACAGATATTACCAATTCCACAAGGTGTGCATCCTTCCTGACAAGGAGGGGTAGTTTTAAAAGCACATTCAGATACAACACCCCGACATCAACTGGATCATTTAAATCCTTTTACCATAACATGTTTCTCCAGATCAAGCAGCAGGTTTTCTGGAGTTTCTTCTTTGTTCTGCAGTAGATGTTTTAACTCTGCAGTAGTCAGACCCAGCGTTCTGCCTGGATGAGATCCATCTGTTTCCATAAGGCTTCCGTCATCTCCGCAACATCCCTGAAACATTTGGCAAGTGAGAAATAAGCACACATAAATGTTCATTATATTTCTGGACTGCAAATCCCTCAGAATTCAAACCTACATTAGAGCAAACCTAGCAAAACAAGAGTAATCTCTTGATTTAAAAACATGTAATACACAGTGTTTTAATAAAGTTCACCTCACTAGGCAAGTGTAGATGCTGCATCAAGATGAATGCAATCCCTTCCTAGACAAGCTGAGATCTGTATCACAGAATTAACAAATATTTTAGATTCCTTTCTATATATAGTATGTATCAATACAGCAACTCTCTAATAGGTTGCTACAAATGTTAAACCTGGACACAACAGCATGCTATTCACTTAAGACATCAGAATGAATCACTGTGCTGTTGTGCCTACTGAAACACCCTCTTATTTACTAAACATCTATTCCGCAAAGCTTTCATTAAAAACTAAAGACAGCACTAACACTACTGATGGAAAAGCCTTACACAGCAATCTGCACAGTCAACTGCTTTCTGAAATAACTTCCTCAACGTGCCTCACGCTGCAGATGTCAGAGAAATGCAGCTGTTTCTCTAAGTATCCAACACACATTCACTTACCAGTGTATCGGAGTTTAGAATCTGTCGTGTGAAATCCAGAAAAGAAGAGGCCAGTTCACCTGTGTCTTTGCTAAAACTAGTTATTACTCGCTTTAATACAGTGTAGAGAGCACTGCTGTGTTTTCTTAGGGAGCTGTTTTCATAATGAAAAGAGAGAAAATATTTGATTAGTGCATACATTAAAATATGTTACAGTGAAACAGTCACAAGAAAACAACATATATGCAAAACAAACCTGGTAAATTTTACAATTATCAAGTTGTCAGTTATCAAGATTAGAAGCTGGATCTTCCTTATTTTCACTGTTGTAAACTGTTGTTCTCACCAGTGCTGTCTGCAGCTATTTCACACTGCACATACACAGCTATACATGCTACAGTGATACCCTAAAACCCGCAAGAAATTACATTTTCATCTTTGGTAGCAAAGAGATGAGAGTACAGAAATATTTGCTTGCAAAGAACCTTATGTATAAAGCAGGATCATGGTTGATGTTACAATTTCACTGCATCCCAAGCTGCCCAACTACAGACAAACCAGAAAGGTAACTGTCAACACAGAAACAGCAAGGCTGTGCACTGAAGCTGACAGCTGGACATACAGAATCATGGAAACAATAGCTTCTTTTAACATGCTTATTTTTAATCTGTGGGTTGTACAGCTTCTTTCAGCCTGAGCAGCACAGGTCTGCAGCACTGCTCAGAAGTGTGTTTTGAACAACCTTTTATATACAAGGTTCCAGGTACTACCTTTTTCAATTTGGGAACCTCACAACTTTCTTGCCTCTCTGCACCTCACCTTCAACAGACAAGGAGAGGCATTAAGTGTCAAAACAACACAATACTGTCCAATGCATGTAGATGTGCTGTTCAAAAGGGAGTGGAGTCAACATTAAGTAGTTTGAAAAAACCCCAAACCCTCATTTCTAAAGACTTAACTGCCTGGAGG
Source organism: Nestor notabilis (assembly GCF_000696875.1). Classification (NCBI taxonomy): domain Eukaryota; kingdom Metazoa; phylum Chordata; class Aves; order Psittaciformes; family Psittacidae; genus Nestor; species Nestor notabilis. The sequence goes on from NW_009928974.1 coordinate 25,984, forward strand.
TCAGGACACTGTGGGGAAGCGCAAACCGAATCCCCTCACAACAGAGGGAATGTCAGACAGCTTTTCAATGTCCCAGACGAGAGCTCCAGCTACTGAGTTACTCAAAAGAGAAGGACACGAACACCCTATCTCATTCCAGTCCTCAAGCCTTGGAGTGGGGAAATGAAGTGCATAAACCTTTTTTCAATTCTCAGTTTCTTGAAACAAAGTGCTCCTGTGGACGTACTGCAGAAATGGTTCAGAGGTAAAATCTCAAGTAAAATAAGACCAAAATACTGAGTAAAATAGTGAAGCCCCAGAGAGAAATAAAAGTTCAGGTGCCTTAATCTCAACATTTCTACTAGATGAGAAGGAAATGGTTTCATATTCAGAATTTTTTAAATAATTTTAAATAGTCAGTGACATCTTAGGGCACCATACCTCTTTAAGTGATAGAAGCCATAGTCGTGCTCGGTCAGGAACATCATTGTTCGGATACACTGCAGCAGACAATTGTAACTGCTCTCGGAATTAGTTAATGTTTCCATCAGACAGTCACAAATTAAGGGCATAAGCTCTTTGCTTGGCAAGGAGTTGGAAAGCTGCTCTGATTCAGACACAGAGCCTTCTGATGAACTTGGTAAAATGAGTGCTATATCCTATAAAAAATGATTGTACACATAGTAAAAAATGCATTCTATATACCAGCAGTAAGCATAAACCATACATCAAGTCAGAAGCACGGGGTCCTTTCACTACCCCTTTACCATCCTGTTGGGAGTATTTCAGTGATTACTGACCAGTAAAATACTAACCTAGAGTCTCCTTTCTATTTCGATTCTGTTAAAGGTTACAAACCATTACTGATCTTCAAAAACATAAAAGCTCCAAAGGATGAAATGTAACAGCAGAACCACAGGTGAAAGCCAGTCACTGGATAATACGCCTACAGGTTCTTGCCTAGGTACTTGAACTGTCCCTTAATCTATGTCCCCTAAGATATGAGGAGTGGCTGAGATCACTTGGCTTGTTCAGCTTGGAGAAGAGCAGGCTGAGGGGTGGCCTCACCCCAGACTACAACTTCCTCATGGGGAGGGGGCAGAGGAGGGGCAGGTGCTGATCTCCTCTCTGGTGACCAGTGACAGGACCCAGGAAACAGCGTGAAGCTGCATCAGGGGAAGTTCAGGTTGGACATCAGAAGGTTCTTCACTGAGAAGGTGGTCGGTCCCTGGAACAGGCTCCCCAGGGAAGCACTCATGGCATAAAGCCTGTCAGAGTTCAGGAAGCATCTGGACAAACCTCTCTTCACACAATTTAGCTTTAGGTAGTCCTGCAAGGAGCAGAGAGTTGGACTCGATGATCCTTATGGGTCACTTCCAAATTCAGATATTCCATAATTCTGTGGTTCTATGAAAATTCAGAGACTACAGACACCACCTAGCAAGTTTCAAGATCTACTGCCCCCTCCATATCAAATAACTTTCACAATGAATTTGTATGGGCAAAGATACAAATACTCTTGTTTATATATATGCAAAAGGCTAATTAATGTCTACTGACCAATAATGACCAAACATCTTTTGCATAAGTGGGGAAGCACTAAAGCAAATCAATACATGCAACTAGTAAGGAAAATAATGACATGCAGATCTATGTACCCAACTAATGAGAAAATACCAGGGCTAGTGTATGAATCAGTTTCCAGTTAACATTTCTTACCTCGCTCTAGTAACTTGTGCTTTTTTTTTTTAATGCTAGAGTTTCATGGTAGCAGCATATCATATATCTCTTTATAATTGGAATACTTTTTTGAGAGGTTTCAGTTACACAACTAAAGGATATGTATTCATTCAATGTAAGAGGTGAATTGCAACAACTCGAGTTCTGCCAGTGAACCACAGGGAGAAATGACAATCCCTCTCTCAGCTGAGGGGACAGTCAATCTTTGTGCCATTCAGGTTGTAGTCTCTAATGAGCTACAGAATAGCGCACATAATGAAAAAGAGGTATTACAAACCGAAAGGATTTACATTCAAGAGCACCAATACAGCAAGTTTGCCAAAGCAGCAACCATGCACGTTTTTTGCTTTTTGTATTTCAACAATGGAAATGACCTCATTTAACCTGTCTCCTACAATTATCAGCACACATTTTGCAATAAATATAGGAAATACCTGGTCACAGAGGGACTGCAAAAGGGAAGTTACATATTCAGCGCACTGCTGATGAGTGACATTGTCCCCAGCTGATCGCATCAAAGCCAAGAGCTCCTGGAAAACCTCTGCATACTTTTCATCACCTTTAGAAGTTCCATTGATAAGATGCAAAATAGCCAATTTACAAGCTTTATGTGAAGCCAGGGCATCCAGTAAAGCAAGCAATCGAGTGGTCTGCCCAGTGTACTGTTTCTCTTTATCTTCTGTGTTGCTGAAACGATATCAATGCACTTTGAGAAAGCTGTTTTAAAGTGATCTAAAAAGCTATAAAAGAAGCCATCACAGGAGCCGTATAATTCTGCATTTAAAAACCCCCACCTAGTCCACATTCTTAAACTTACAATTTCATTTACTTGTTGAAAACTGCTCAACTTTCACTAAATGACTTCCAGTTGCATCACAAATTAACTAATCTACCATGCATTTAATCAAGCACACTCATTGTTTCAAACCCTCTGAATTTGTGGTTTTCAACTTCCCCTAGCTTACAAATACCTACGCATCTCCCTGTTAGTACGCAAATCCCAGTATAGTGAACTTTACTGGCCAACTTTTCTTATTTATACCAGCTAGATCCTTTAGGAGCACTTCACAGATGAGATAAACCTTTGTAGGGACAGCCTGAAGAAAATCTTCCTAAAATACTTACCATAAACAAAGAATGTGAAACTATAGACATCAAAACTTAGAAGTATGAGATGGTCCCTTAGCAACATTAAGCATTCTCAGGACACAGTATATAGCACTGGACTGAAAATTCATTTAGTTCATAATGGATAAGCAGTATTTCTGAAAGTATTTTCTTCCTGCTAAATCTACTGCACAGAACCAAGGTAAACTTAACACTTCATTAAATAAATATTTGCAAGAGGAAACAAAGATACCTTTGTAGGTCTTCTACAATCAGGTCCAATACAGTCCTCATGATAAGAAGAGCAGTAGGTGAAGCTAAGTCACACAATTGAACACAAATACGTCTCAACATATGCTGAATAGGCTGGCAAGATGAACCAGAGAAAGATCGCACTATCTCTTGTATTAGTTTGGCCTGTACATGAAGATGCATGCTCCACAGCTTCCTGGTGTTGAGTGCCACTGAAATATCATGTGGTTCAATCACCTGCAGGAACAGAAGGACAGGAAGTTTCTCCTTTCATAATAAAACCTGAATTCTATCAGAAGATATTTACAAAGACTAATACTGTTCTCATCAAACACATGGAATGCCATTTTCATTATTATCATTGAATAACAGGGCATGATTCCAGCAAATTGGGTATTTCCTCAGGAGCGTGAGTTGTCACTCACCTTTTATGCTTACTTATCAAAGATCACAGATTCAAGATCCATGCCAAAAAGAAATGATAGCCTTAATATACTGAGAGTTTCGCATTCAGGGTTAAATTCAAAGGCTTCATAGTCAATTATTTAAGTAATAGAATAGAGTCTAGATAATTTCACAAGGGACTAAAGAGCGACATAGGACTGCTAGTTTTAAAAGAGGCTCAAATAATACCAATTTTGTTTCTAATGAAAAAGATGCACCTTTAGAGGATCTATATGAACACAAATGCTTTACAGAAACTTTAATTCACCTTTTCATGTACCTGGTTTTTTCCACAACTATGAAAATGGTCTAAGGCTTATACATAATTAAAATTCTTTAAAAACTAAATAAATCTAAACCATACCTGAGTCGTCTGCATGGGCAGTGGAAGAGGCAACAGTTCTGAAAGCAGTATAAGTCCAGAGAAAAAGCCTTCAGGAATTCTCAAAATTGAAGAGAGAACTTCCTTCAGCATTAAAGACCAAGTATTGTTGGCCAAAGTTTCTTCAGAAATGGTAAGTTTCTCATTAACCCCTTGTGTAAAAGTCAGTAAGATATCAACAATGTCATTCTGAATTTTTTGCTCATCACTATCTAAGCGGCCCGAGAGAGGAATAGAACACATGAGCATGTGTAAAGAAACCAGTGCTGATGGAACACGCATGTCTTTGAATTCAAAAGATCCACCCCTCAGGAGTTCTGTTAGCATTGTTTTGAGGAGAGTAAGTGTACAGCGGGCCATAGAGATAGTAGTAACTCTGTGGAGCGTGGTGCCCATGTTGACATGGAGTCGCCAAGGCTGAATAAGTATGCTGTTCAGCTTCTGTAACACCCGGATGAAGGTGTCCATTCCCTCAGAAGAAAAGAGCTGAATAACTGCAAGATTCCATTTAAGGTCTTTCTGTTGACCTGTACAGAAAAGAAAGAACATTTCTGTATGTCTAATTTCTCCCAGGCACTCACAATTACACTTTAGACACGTTTAAGTAGAAGACTCAAAACACGAAGATTCTATGTGAAGCAGTACAAATATACCAACCTTCTACCAGAGGCGGTGGACATGCAACATGACAAAGAACACGAAGTGCAGTAGGAAGACCAACTCCATCTGGGGTCATCGAACTGTCAATATTCTTTTAAGAACAAAAAAAAAACCAACCAGTATTACAAGGAAGAACTTTACAAGAAGTGTATCACTAGCTTGCTATTCACATTCTGTATTTAGTTACTGTAAATACTCCACGAAACTAATTTAAGTTCAATGACTCCACCTTTTGGAACATAGTCACAAATACGACAAAAGTAAAAAAGGGAGGGTCAACATCTATGTTGTGGTTATGGGAAGCTGAAAGATTTACATAGTTGGATCTTTGCATCATGTAGTTATCTCAGATTTTCTTTCAGTAAACATAACTGAGTGCAAGAACTGGCCTAAATCATAAGCTTCAATGAAAACATCTGTTTTGGATAATAGTATGTATTTTTTAATATTATGTCAGTTAGTACATACCTAAGATAAAATATAAAACTACAAAAGGTCTAAGCTTATAGAGCACAACTAAAAGATAGCATCTGGCTGTATTTTACAAACCTGCTTGATATATTCAATGAGATTTGGAATACAATTTATTTCAAATCTAAGATTTTTCAGAGGTTCAAGCCACTTGCTGAGCTCTGGAGGGAAAAGAGAAAACAAAAACTTAGAGTTAATCAAGTAACTTGTCAGTGCATTTATGAACATAAAACTCCTTTTCAATAAAAATGTACTTAATTTACACAACGGATACCAAGGCCAAGTGTGAAATCTGTGAGGCATACCTTGCAGCTATAGCCAGCTGAAAAGCATCAACAAAAATAAGACTTCAGCACAAGCAATACCCCTCACACGCATTGACAAAAGTTGGCTCAAGTCAACCCAAGCACTCATAATTGTCATTTATAATCTGTATCATTTTTAATTAAACATATTTTATAAAAGATACGCATATTTTATAAAAGAGGGTTCCACTGTCAGCTAAAGAAAAAGCCATCAAGAGCAAGGACCAAATAACAGGTTACTACAAACAGAATACGAAACTCCTATTAAATGCCCAAATGGAGCCAATCTCTGCACCAGTAACACATACTCTTTATGGAAGTTCTTACAGGTTAATAGCCTGTTAGTCCAGAGTAACCTGAAAGTCCCAATTTCTGGGGACAAGAGATTTAAAGTTTTAAAACATATTATTCCTGGAAGTATTTTAAAAAATGTGAAGGTTCAGTGGTCAACTGGGCATGAACTGACAACTGTTCTCAGACCGATTCATGATTTGGTTTGACAAACTAGCCCTGCTTCTTATGAAACTGATCAGGTGAGGAACGAAGAAATAAAAGCATGGCAGAGAAGGGAATTAAACTAATACTTTGAAGAATGCAGATTTCTTTCAGTGCATTTAAGTTTCAGAAGAAATTGCTGGTATGTCCACACAAGACAGTTAAGCAGTGCAGAGCACAACTCTGGACATCAGAGTTTCAACGTTCACGTGTCAGAATAGTCCCCATCCAGCTTCATCCAAATAACATGGGCCTGATATGTGAAACAACACAAGCCAGGGAACACACCAAGACACAGTTTGGATCAAAAGATACAGTAACAGGGTAACATGCATTATTCCATGCCAGTTGGCCTAGGTGCCAGAAAACAGTCTCAGGATTATTTATTAGTATATAAAGACCCTGTAAGGCTACATCACTAAAGGGAACAACAAAAAGAAGACTGATCTCATTGGCTAGTTAGTCCATTTCTACTGTTATTTTGAACACAGAAATATTTTCAAACTTCCTGTAACTACCAAATTTAATGGTAGTTAATGGTACTTGAAAAATAAGCTAATTAGAAACAATTTCCTATTTAAATCTCATTAACAAAAAAAAAAAAAACCCTACACATTATTTCAATGATTCAACTAATCAGATGCAGCTGGAAAAGGCATTTCATTTTATATGTTATCCAAACCAGATTGTGAAGCAACAATTACCCACTTATGAAAGTTCCCTTCCTTAGATTCAAACAATCCCATTGGCAATGACACATATCATACCTTGCAATTTGGTGTTATTTTCATCAGCTTTACAAAGCTTCAGCAAAGGCGCCGAGTGCTGCTCCAGCATTTGGACATCACTGGAAGATTGAACCACCAGCAAAACAAGGATGCAGGCATAATTATAAGCAACTGACTTCTTAGACTTTGAGTCTCTGAAACAACAACAAGAGTTTTCTTTACATCTCAGCTAATACAATCAGATTTCTGTTAGATTTTCATTCTTTGAACCCTAAAAATCTACCTACAAAACTTCTACCACAGAACTTCTACCTTCACCAAGGACTGCCCCATATAATTACTGACAAAAAACCCCAAACCTTTCCCCTCCTATGTTTTTTGAAAAGCAAAATCTTTCTTTTACATTGACTTTGTATTTACTTCAGCTTCCACAAAAGATGAGAGCAAGACGAGCAGCACACAAATGTTTTTCCGTAACTTTGGTTTACAAATCTTGTTTTAGAAGTACCGCTACCTAAAGCAGTAACACTGCCTGTCCAGAGGAAATAATCATAGAATCACAGAATGGTTTGGGTTGGAAGGGACCTCAAAGATCATCTAGCTCCAAGCCCCTGCCACGGACAGGGACACCTTCCAATAGACCAGGTTGCTCAAAGCCCCATCCAGCCTGACCTTAACAAATAATGACTGGTTTTAGCACTTCTAAGAACCTGAGAGATTCCCATGCCAGAGAAGTGTGCTGCGCCCAGATTCCCCAGTCAGATCTTTTACTTGTTTCATAGTCGAATTCTATGCTTAAATGAAAACTGCCTACTTACTGATATTTTTTTTTTACACAGGCAAAAGCCCAACCTACGTTACAATGCCTTGGTGGATGACCTACACAGGTTCTGGGTATTAGCTGGTTACAAACAACAGACCTGATTTTCTAGCACATTCTTCTACTTAAAGGTTGCTTCATTTTTAAATAAAAACATAATGATCTAAAAAAAAAAGTAATTTAGACTTACTGAACTATTTATAAAAGACACTTTTAAACCACAAAAATCTAAATGATATAAGTAAATGCATAAATTACCCTAAAGCTTCTTTGGAATAATATTCCATTAAAGTAATAAGACTTTGGAGATTTTTCTCCAGACTGAACACGTGAGCCACAGCAGATCTTCCCACAGGGTTAAAGGTGATCAAGTAAAGGTTGTGAAGTGTTCCCAGCAGATCTGAATGATCAGTCTCCTCACTGGCTGTGCACCTCTGAAAGTGGCAGAATAATTCTGAAATGCACTGTAACGTCTGTGTTGAATGCAGGAGCCACAGGGCAAAAGTATCCTCATTGGCACCATCTGACTGGAGACCTTCCTCTTGATCCGGATCAGAAAACTGACAAAGTGCTCTAATCAACAAGTTTGTTGCTTCATACTCAGAAATAAAGAAAAGAAGCCCCTTCTGTGACTGTGCCAGGAAGCGCAGTATATCTCGTACGGCTTGCAGCACGCCTGGATGTGCGCCCGTCACTGGCATAGACAGTAGCAAAGTAATGCATTCCAAGAAATGGTGACTATGAAGATACCTGGGAAACAAAACAAGAGCAGGAAAATTACCAGTACTATTACGATCACCTGTCAACACTGCATAATAACATTATATAAAATTACATGCCTCCTAGCTTCAGAACTTACTGCTCTGTGCACTATGAGAAATAATAACTGATTATGAAGTAGTATAAGAATGTAATCTTATAAAACATAATCACTATAATATTTACAGGAAGTAAATACCTGAATATAAAATGCTGATCTTCAAAAAAAACCCCAAAAGAAACAAAAAACACCCAATCCTCCCCTTACCAAAATACTACTTTATATTTTCCTAAATTCGCTATACTTGAACAACCATCAATGCTGTGTTACAAGTGCTAAGTGTGCTAAGAAATCAAACATTATGGCATACATACAAGGTGATTTGAAGATTCTTTGCATGTAGTTATATTTGGCCATGACCTACCTCACTACTATCAAAGCACCCTGTTAGCATTTAGAGAAATACTTTCTAGACAGAAACTTGCTATCAAAGAAATAACCCATTGGATGCTTTAAACGGCTGAATGCAGCCAGGCCTCAGCTCCTCCACCTGTGCTGTGAAACACTGAGCTATGCTGACACAACTGCACGAATCCTAACCATTGCTGGCAAGCATCTTGCCGTTTTGGCATACAGATAGAGGTATTCCAAACCTGTATTATCCATACACCTAGATGTGTTCCAAGACTACAAAGGAAAACCACTTTTTAAATATGCACTGATACAGCACTTAGCACAACTGAATGCGACTGAAGTCCTAGCATGATACTAGTAATAACAAGAACTGACTTCTTGTTACGTGCATAATAGGTTGATTGGAAGACAACAAAATAACAGGTACGTTAACCATTAAACTCTCACGGACTTCGTAATAAAGCACAGAGTGAAACATCTAGAAAAGCATAAGTCAACAAGGCCACTGCTAAAAAATACCTACATAAAGCTGGAGGAAAGACGCTCTAGAAAGTGAACTTGCAATTGCCATACCTAAACAGGACAGGGTAAGGATCATCCCTTTCTGGAGGGCCTGTAATACGTGCCATGGTTGGGAAAGATTTCACAGGTGGCTGAATCATTGTATGAGGAGCAGTTTCCATCAAATGGAAGATTTCTTCAAGAAGACTAACAAGCTTTTCCATCTCTCCTTCACTCATATTAGAAGACTCCAAAAGATGATCCATGTCCATAGGAGCCTCCACATCATTCTCATATTCTTGGTTGGTTCTTTCAAGTCCTGCCAAGTCCTGGTCCTGTTCTGACTCCGTGTGATTAGGAAGAGGAGGAGTGTTCTCTGCTAACTGATCAACCACCTTTTTAATATCCAACAAAATCTCATAGAAGTGACATTTCTGCAGAATTGCAGAACCAGCAGTAACCACCCTCACAGTCTGATCTAACAGTATGAGTTCCACGAGTTTCTGATAACCGCTTTTTTGGTGTACATCCACGCCACCTCTGAGAAACATTTCCATTCCCTCAGTCATACTAATAACACTATCCAAAGCTTTAAAAGCATTAAGTTTAAGGGAGGATGATACATGATCTGCAAACAAGAGGTCAAATAATACATTAATAACTCCTGCCTGCAAGAGTGCTGTTATTCCTTGAGTCCCACATTCTCCCAACGATGATACCAGTTTTGTCCCAGCTTTGAGTTGCCGGACATTCAAAGCAATGGGCTGTTTGAGAGCTACCTGAAGGTTTAAAGCTTGCAGGGTCCAGTCTACTAGCTGAGTAATATAGTCTTGCTTTGTGTCTTTCACCTGCAGGTAGCTCAATCCTTTTACTATTAAACTTGGAATTTCTTCTAATGCAGTGACCCACTTTGCACCCCTTTCCTCTTGATATAATTCCAACAGTTCAGTTAATTTAACTGAGGCTTCCACTGCCCCTGAATTTTCTTTTTCTGGGTCTTGGTCCTTTATTTTACCAACTTCATTTTCAAATACAGTCTTGTAAGGGCAGTTGAAGTACAAAAGAGGTCCAAGCTCCTTTTCAAATGGTTCATACGTCACAGGAGGCACAGAGGCCAGATCCTCAGGAGTATATTCAATATCAAAGCTTGGATACTTAAATGTTTCACGTTCCAGATCAGCAATTCCATCTTCATCACTTGATATCTGCTCATATCCATCATCTCCTAAAAAGATTCAGTTACAAAATAAAATCAATTATGAATAAAACAGTTTGTAACTGCAGAGAATCTTCTCAAAATAAAAAGTAGTAATTTATTTAACGCAAATATTACTGGTTAGAGAACAATCTAACATACAGAAAGCTTTCTCTCTCCAAATACAAGTGAAAGCCCCAGATGACAGATTTTCAGTGTAATAAAAGAGACATTCAAAAGAATGTATAAAGCAAGAAGTTTAACAAGGGTACACATTAACAAGATAGAATGTTCATTCTTACTTATACAAGCTCTGTCTGTTTTCCTTTATTTATAGAAAGTAACAGGAAGATTTACTATAAAGGAATAAATATTCAACAGCAAAATACTGTTCTCGAGAGATGACAGAACCATAAATAAGGTAGGCAATGGTGCAATGACCAAGTGAAGAAGATCCAGTTCTCTTCACACCTTGTCATCGTAACGGTACTGCCATCAACATTTCATAAACCTGACTTTCTTTTTCCTTTCATTTTTTACAACTTCACTTACCTTCACCTTCTTCCTCCTCTTCACCATCTTCGTCATCTTCATCTTCCTCCTCCTCTTCCTCTTCCTCATCAGCAATACTCTCTACTGTATGCCCATCATCATCATCGTCATCATCATCCTCATCCTCCTCATCCTCAACATCCACATCATCTTCATCATCTCCTTCTTCTTGTTGATCTTCCTCCACTTCTCCATCGTCAGAATACTGGCTTTCTTGATGAATGGATGTTCGATCAGGAGAAATGGGCTCAAAGTAATCCTCCCTGTGGTCCACATCATCTTCTTTTTCCCCAACCACTAAAAATATACACAAAATTTAAGGAATGAATACAAGAGTACTTCTCTGAAATCCAATGCTCAGTTATACAGAATCACAGAATTGCTATGTATGAACTTTTAAATTGAGACAATTTAACATAGTGAACAGATTTTCTTTCAAATCCCTTTCCTCAAACTGAATCTGTCCAGCAGAAGTTACAGCAGATGGGAAACTTCACACTGGGCAGGAACACAGAATCCTGCCTAAACTAAACAGTGAGTGCAGCCGATCAAACAGACTGTTCTCATTCTACCTGACACAGGCATAGGTTCATCATCATCATCATCAGGAGGAGGAGGGCCCGGAGGTGTCCTTGGTCCCCTAGGTTGTGGTCTTGGAGGACTGCCATTGAACTGGTCTTCTTTCTCTCCATCAACTATATTCATTGTGAAAATATAAGTTTGCATTTAATGGAATCACAAGAATAGAAGCAGGAAATTTCAGTTTTTCAGTGCTACTTTTGATTAGGGAACACCTTCATTTCCCAGCTATGTAATCTGTACTCTGCATATGCAATATGTAAGGCAGTTTTCTGAAATCACTTCTGATGTAAACAAGAACTACATCAATAAGCAAGCATATTAACACCACTGATGGGTTTTTTAACATCATACTGTGTTAAAATTAACATGAGTAATTGTCATTTTTGGCTTTGGAATTAGCAATACTGTACCTCTACCAGTAATATCTGAGTTGAATAAAAAAAAAAAAATACAATTGAATCAACTGGTTTTTACAGTTTATGATTGGTTTTTACTACACAGACTATTCAAATTTTGCAGCTCAATAGCTGTATCCTGACCAAGACAGTTCTAATTTTAAGTCTAAAACTAACGCTAAAGCAGAAACTTGACCCTGGGTTCTATTCATGGCCATTCTAACGCCTATGCAAAGCAAACACTCTTCTGTAAGGTACTTTCCATACAAATCACAAAAGGGAAGTTAATGATGAATGAGAAATTTTCTTGTTATTATTTTAATACTGCTCTAATAAATTTCTTGAGGTATAAATCATCCAAATTTTAATGAGTTCACACAAATTAAACTGCATTTGGACCATACTAAGTAGTCAACAATAGATCAAGAAACCCATTCTCAAAAAAGTGCTAGAAAAGAACCTACTTAAAAATATTCAATATAAATATAAAAGAAAGTAGAAAAGTTAAGGACAAAAACATGAAGCTAGAAAAAAAAAGAAAGCGACCGAAATATAAAATATGAAAGAACAGATTTATGGGTCTGTTTTGTGGTTTGGGTTTGTTTTCAGTTGGGGTACTATAATGTTTACTTTTTTAAAATAAAATCTCTTGTCTTCTTGTAAGGCTTACCATGTTTTGGGTTTCTTTTCAAACCAGGCTGCTGCTGAGGAGGTGGTGGCGGAGGTGGTGGTGGAGGAGGTGACTCTCTCTCATGACTTATTACCCTGTCGACTGAGCCGTATATTGCCAAAGTCAGGCAGTTGTACCACCCTCTTAGAACCAATCCATCCGTGTTCACCTGTTGGGTTTTTTTAAAGAAAAAGCACTTAAAAACTACACAAGACAACTTCAGAAAAGTCATTTTAGTATCACTCTATCAGTATCTGGATAAAAGCAAGAAAGGAGAACAGAACAATAAAATGCCTCTTTATGCCACATTTTGAAAACTGAGAAAACTTCAAATGTATCAGTCATTACAACAAATAAATACTCTTTCTCTAATGGCATTCAATTTCTTGCAGTATGCTGCCTAATCTATTATGGTCTATTAATGAGAATAAAAAAAAAAAAAGAAAAAAAATAAATTACCATGTGCCATACCCTGACCTGAGTAAAATAAACCCAAACAAAACTGAAAATTATGTGCTTTGCTGTGGCCTGCAGCCACATTAATCTTTAAAATTATCTTTGCTCCTAAGTAATGGATAGTTCTGTTGCTAATGTCCATAGGAACTCTCAAGCAATCAAATGTTCTACAACTCGTGTCATTATAGATGCAGACTCTAAAGTGATGAGTATCTGAACTACAGGCAGATTTCAGAGTAAGATCTTAAACAGTAAATGCTTTACACAGTGCTAATGCACCACAGGCAACCATATTTATACCTAAATGACCATGTAGAAAAGGAGGTTTAAATCACATTCCATTACCTTTGCATTGGGTCTGAATATAATTGAAGTGTTTTCATCATATTCAAGGCTGTTAAATAAAATGCACAGTTATTTTCAGTTAACATAAAGCATGTTCAAAGACATGAAGCACAGCAGTACTAACCACATAAGCCAATAGCAAAACGCTGAACAAATACAAGCTTTTAAAGACAAGAGTGCAAAATCACTAATTTCTACAAAATACTTTTCATAAATTTACACGGGCTCTGGAAGTTTATAAACATCAGAATCTTCTCTTCTTTTAAGCATGAACCTCTGTCCTCCTACACAGATCGAAGGGCAAAAGCACAAACTAGCAAAACCCAAACCAAACATGAAAATCATAGGATATACAGATTTTCTGCTGTGCATTTTCTGCACTAAAATATTCTCAGGGAGAAAAGGTAGATAATGAAGCCATGCACTAATCCTGAAGGTACTTACCTCCCCAGTCTATCAAAAACAGGGGCACTTGGCTTGCTAACATTGTTGAAAAACAAGTCCAGTTGAAATGTATGTGGAGATGTCTCCCTGGAAACAGAACAAAGGTAAAAATTATCTCAGCAGACCTCCTTATCAGAGTAAGTAAGACTA
>NW_009928974.1:39877-42439 GCF_000696875.1 Nestor notabilis
ACTTTAAATTATACTGTTTTAAGTAATTCCCCAAAATAATTACAAGTTCAGCAGAGACATAAATGCATTTTACACTTTTATATTGGAGGTTCTATTGAGATACACAAGTTCAAGAAAAAGGTGTCCCCGCATGGATACCTGCTACCTTTCACTTACCCATAAGCCCTATTGTCAGGCAAACTTGTGTGAGCTCTCACTCCTGGAGGAATGACACGTACTTCATTTATGTAAACCACACATGGAAAACGAACTACATCTATATTGGTACTTTGCTACAAAACAAAGAATAAAAAAGTCTAAGAAATGTAAAATGCAAACATGATGCAGCTAAAGATTTTTATTAACCAAATTAAGGTTGTAATCCTAACAAATCACACAATTCAACTCCATAAAATGCTGAAAACTGTTAAATACTGTTACATGGAAAAGTTTTTTTTTAATCTTCTGGCACTTTTCATATATTTAACACTGTTTTACAGAAAGTGTTACTCACTTATTTACGTAACCGCCTCCCTTTATTTGCGAGACTAAAGGGAACAGTAATAGGGTTTTTTCTAATGAAGTATGCTAGTAAAGGTGAAAACTGGAACTTCAATTATTAAAGGTCCTTTTAATAAAACATTTCAATTTTATAATTAAAGAAAAAAAGAAAATGTGTGGTTTAATTTTAAACATTAGCAAATGTTATATTACAAATGTACTATTAGAAATGAAACTATAAATCTGTTTTACCAGACCTGTACAAAAATTCTGTATGATGCTTATTTCTCCAATTTTGCAGTAACATCTAAAAAGCTTCTGCAAATAATGTTTCTGTTTACCACAAAGGAATAGCAAATATAATGAATTCTAATGCTTCAGCACTCCTAAAAGATGTCTGAGTAAACTAGGAAGTGATCATAAAGACATAGTGACTTCCCACATAGCAGCCACCAAACAATGCTGAAAGTCTCCTCACTAAATTCATTATATTAGGTCTTTTTTTTATTTATACATCAATTCTATCATGTATACACTCACAAAATAGTACACCTATATCAACCATATGGCCAACTGAAAGCATATAAAGACATTCTTAAACTGAAGCTGTCCTGGTTTTGGCTGGGATACAGTTAATTTTCTTCCTAATAGCTGGTGCAGTGCTGTGTTTCAGCTTTACTCTGAGAACAATGCTGATAACACACCGATGTTTTAGCTGTTGCTAAGTAATGCTTACCCTGATCAAAGAGCTTTACAGTCTCTCATGCTCTGCCAGTGAGGAGGGGCACAAGAAGCCAGGAGGAAGCAGAGACAGGACACCTGACCCAAACTAGCCAAAGGGCTATTCCATACCACAGCACGCCATGCCCAGTATATAAACTGGGGGGAGCTGGCTGTGGGATGGGGGGCAATTGCTGCTTAGGGACAGGCTGGGCATCGGTCAGCAGGTGGTGAGCAATTGCCTTCTGCATCACTGTTGTTTGTTGGGGTTTCGGTTTAGTTTGATCTCTTTCTTTGTTATTTCCCTTTTAATTATTACTAGTAGTATTAGTGTTATAATGTACTTCATTTTAATTATTAAACTGTTCTTATCTCAACCTGTAGTTGAGATAAACCCCACAGGTTCTAACTTGTTTTTCCAATTCTCCCCATGCCACTGAAGCAGGGGTGAGTGAGCAGCTGCCTGGTACCATTGGATGATCCTATGAAGAACCACAAGCTCCAAGGTCCACTCATGAACCATTTAGCTGAATAATTAGTACGACATAAGGAAGGCTTTTCTGCAATATGTAATATGCATTTTGGGTTTTGCTTAAATAAAACTACAATATGGTTTAGATTTAGAAGTGCTTGGGGCAAGAATTAAAGTGCCAGAAAACATTACACACAATTAAAAACGTTCAATAGGAGAACATGCTGCCCTTGAGGGGAACAGGAGTGGCCAGTGTTTCCTACCCAGGGGAACTGCAGTGGTATTTCCTGCCCAGTGCTGTCTTAAATAGCAGAATTAAAAATACACATAGGTCTCCCTGATCATGGTAGCCAGAAACGACTCCACAATAACTTCCCATTTATTTTTTATTGCAACATCAACTCAAAATACTTCATTTTCTTCCCCTGATGCCTGTCCACAGAATTGAGAAATTCCACGATTCTATAACGTCTTCCTTGCGTTACACAACACTTTTTGTTTTCCCTTATGGTCCCCATCTTCCTCCCTGAAGAGCACAATGGCCCCTGGGCAAATCTGCTGTAACAAAAGCAGCTTCAAGGATGCTCAGGATCCCAATAGCCTCAAAGTGGAATATCTGCACGATTTCCCGCTGCTAAAGCAAGCCTGAAATACTCATTTTGTTCAGGATGCACATGGGCTGCATACACCTAAAGGAGTATCTCCCATACACACAAACACTCCTCCTGCTCATCAGATATAGAAAAGCATCAGGTATCTCACAGACTCTGTCTTCATCCCTTACGGAACTTCCCCAGTCAGTTTTATCCTCTTTATTTCCCGCTCGCCTCTCCTTCCCGTTACCTCCACGTCTCCGCTCCCTTCCCTCCGCCGCGCCCTCCCCCAGTCCC
>NW_009928975.1:0-4438 GCF_000696875.1 Nestor notabilis
CAGGAGCGGCTCTCGCTGCCGTAGCGGGGTTGCACGGTCCTCGCCTTTGTGAGGCAGGCATCAGGCTCCGTTACTTGTTGCTCTGTATTTCTCAGCCAGCTCCAGCTCTTGCTCTCTTACACATCTGCTTCTGCAGCACGGTGCTTGAGGCGTCCCTTCTGCTACGAGACTGAGGCAAACCAACATCTGGTTCTCTCTGATGTGGCCTGTCCTGAGAGCTGTCTCCCCTGGTCACCCACCTTTGTCTCAGAGGCTTCCTGGCATGGATGCGTGCCAAGAAGTCTCTGCTGCTTTTTACAGTGCTTGGCTATTTGTTCTACATCCTCCATTTAGTCTCTCCTGGATAAACCCGGGTTTTTTCCTTGCCCTGCCTTGTTCTTTTCTCAGAAGACTGTTCCCCTCACTCCACCTCTTGAACCCTTTCCCTTAGCAAGACAGCTGGGGCATTTTGCCTCCCCATTACCTTTGTGGGTTATCAGGGCTTTGATGCTCCTCTGGTGCTACCAGGCCTCTGTTCTGAGTCAAAAGCCCAGTGCAATCTCACTTTTGTGAAAGTGTCCTCAGGGACAGAACTGCCCTGACCAAAACCAGATGCCTGTATGACCACATCTTCCCAATCTATGGGGAAATGAACTGCGTTGTGCTTGATCTCCCTTCATGGTTCCTCCATAGCTAAGCCAAACATGTTCTCTTTTCCTGAGGGACTCAGATGAACTGTCCAAGCCATTTCTGGTATTGAGAAATCACCTCTCAAATACTTGCCCTGTTGTGATGGGCTCATGTGATGGAAGGAAGTATGTCTTGCTGCTGCCCTTCATTTGCTGCTGCCTTGCTTGCTCTGGAGCCAGGAAGGATGCTTTTCCTTCTGCACAAGCATGCGCCCATGTGGACCTGACTCTCTGGGCTGCTCTGCCCAGGTCCAAGAGGATTTGTCAGGCCAGGTGTGCCCACCTTTTCCTTTACCTAATGTTTCTCCTGACTGTACCAGCTGAGGCCCTTAGGGATGGACAATAGGGCTTGTTTTACCAATCATCTCTGATGAAAGACAGGATAGTTGCTGTGGGCTTTCTTCACAATTAAGGAAGAGAAAGATGATTCACATCAACAGCAGGCATCAAAAACTATAATGCAGTTTGCATTAGCACCCTATCTGTGGCCCTGGCCAAAAGCAATTGTTCAGGGAAGAGCAAGAGAGCACAACCTTTGCAATACTTTTTAAAATTACACATAAAATTGCCTACCATCCAACCACCTGCAGTTCAGGAGCTTTCTGAGCCAGGTGTTGTTTCTGTGTTTTTAGTAACCTTTGGCCAGTTCCTCTTCTGTGACCTTATCTAGTCTCCCCTGGAGTCCACCAGAAAGAAGAGATAAACTTGGCATCAGCCACATCCTGGGGCAAGGTGTTCTACAGATCTCTTATCTGTAGAAGAACCATGTGAAGAAGAAATGCCTCCTTTTGTCTGTTTTGCTGACATCAAGTGAGTTATACCCTAAAGTGACTATTTCTGTCCCTGGGCTCCATTAGTATCTCCATCGTGCAGGTGTCTATGGAGACAAGATCAGTTGCTTGCTGGATCAGCCGAAAGAGTCAATGCTCTATTTTAGGGCCTCTCTCTGCATCTACTATGCCTCAAACTTGCTTCCAGCTGTTGTTACACTTCTTGAGGGGGGAGAAGCAGCAAAGCTTTGAGTCTGGTTTGTTAACTACAGCTGCAACAAAGACTACAACTCTCAGGATAAAGGTACTCAACACCCCCAGCTCTCCACACTTGTCCTGAGAGCATGTTTGTTCCTGAGCTGTACAGGTCTCCACCGAGACCCAGGCAGCAGCTTGAGACCCTCTCTTGGGTTGATGTAGTAACGGCACATTCAGTGAGGGACAGGGTGAAGTTTCATGTTGTTCCCTATGATCACGACAAACAGCTTGTGTGCGCTTACCAACACAGGGCTCTTCTGGCTGTCACAACACACATTCTTGAACCAGGACCCCCCGATCCTGCTTGAATAATTTTGTCACCTGTGACACCCACCTCTCCTCACCATGCTTACCACATCCATTATCACAGAATCATAGAATAGTTTCAGTTGGAAGGAACCTTTAAGGTCATCTAGTCCAACCACCCTGCAAGGCGCAGGGGCATCTTCAACTAGATCAGGTTGCTCAGAGCCCTCTCCAGCCTGACCTTGAATGTTTTCAGGGATGGGATATCTACCACCTCCCTGAGCAACCTGTGCCAGTGTCTCACCATCCTCACTGTAAAAAATGTCTTCTACCTAGCCTGAATCTGCCCTCTTTTAGTTTAAAAACACTGTGCCTTGTCCTATTGCAGCAGGCCATGCTAAAAAGCTTGTCCTCAGCTTTCTTATGAGACCCCTTTAGGCACTGGAAGCTGCACTAAGGTCTCTCTGGACTCTTCTCCAGGCTGAACAAGCCCAGCTCTCTCAGCCTGTCTCCATAGCAGAGGTGCTCCAGCCCTCAAATTGTTTTTGTGGCCTCCTCTGGACTCCCTCCAACAGGTCTATGTTTTTACTAAGATCAATGAACTGGGGCTTTGTTAAGAACAAAGCAATGGGTCAGTCCTACTTCATCTCCTGCCTTCTTGCTGATTTTTTAAAGTCACAATGCTTTGCTTCGTGATAGCTTCACTTCCTGTCCAAAGGCCTTTAAAGTCTCAGTAAACCCTCCCACCAAATGGGTGGGTTTTCCTGCCTCCATTACTTCCTCAACGGGGACATACTAAATGACTAACAGACCAATATACCAATTTTCTTTGTGAAAACCTCTGGTTTAGATACTACCATCCTATAGTTCTGAGTTCCTTACTGCAAACCCAGCCCTTTTATAAGACACAAATGTGAGACATGTTAGTCTACTAGAGACTATCTAAAATGTGGGGTCTTGTTAAGAAGAATGTATCCAGAGAGAGTACCTGTTTTACAAAGTGCCATGTTGCAGCTGGTAATTCAGCCTTCTTCCAGTCTTTTGGGGCACAGTCTGGGCCTACCAGAGCCAACTGCCCCACCAGCGCTGTTTCATAGTGTGGCTGCTGGGATGCAGCCCTCCACCACTGAGGAAGGGCAGAGTCAAGACCTATGAGTAAGTCCTGGTGAAGACACTGACAGCCTCAAAGAGCTCTCTTGTCAGGCCTTATGCTCCAATGGACAGGTGCTACACAAAAATGAAAGCTCTCCTTTGGCAAAGTGCTTGCATGAGACTGTGCACTGGCAGCCAAAATGATCCATGCCACCTGCAGCTAATCCTTACCCCCACAAGTACAGATTCTCTGAGTCTTTCGTATACCCCTTACACCTATGGGAGATTTCTTCTCCTGCCTCTGACCCTCAGGAAGAAAGAGGTTACTGTTTATTCTTCTGCAGCAGAATAGAGATTAAGGTGTTTCTTTCCCCCTGCATGAAGCAGGAGGAGTGTGGAAATGATTCCAGATCTCCAAAGCCTCCCACTCATTCTCAGGAAGTCACAGACTTGCTGCAGAACCAGCAAAGGATGTGGGAGCTCCACAGCAACCAGACTCCTAAGAATGTCTCCTGGGCTCAAGCAGTTTCCTGCAGTAGCTGCTTGTGCAGCTTCAGGCATCTGAGGGCTGTTCTGCCTTTCCCACTGAGGTGAGGTGTCCAGAGACCCAGTGGCCCAAGGTGCACATACCTGGACACTGCTTAGAAGCTTGGAGGGCTGCTTCTTCTTGCTTGATCTTCTGTGAGGCCTTTCTTTGAGCCCTGAGTGATTGGCTTTCAGGCCTCTTTCTTCCACACTGTCTCCCACCCATGTCCTCCCCTGCTCCATGGCTGTTTAATCGTCCAGGCAGCAATCTGGGACACAAGAAACTTGCAAGAAGGAGATTCATACCCCTATACCTGATCAGTATCTTTGCAGGCAATGCAAAAGAAGTGCCTGCAGGGGTTCAAACACTGCCTTCCTTAGAAGACCTTCTCCAAGGCCAATCTGTTGAGTAACGTTGGAGATCTCTATCCTGACCCTCTACACAGGCTGGTATGGGAAGCTTAGCCCTGAGCATCAGCTGCCTAAGCACTCTGTTCCCTGGCTGTACACCTCTGCTGTAGTGCATCCTGGGGTTAGGGAGGGAGTGCTGGTGGCAAGATACCCTATGTCCCGTAGAGCCCTGCAGGGAGGTTTGCTGGGCTGCAACCTGCTCTGGCTGCTGTTTCCAGGACCGTCCTTCAGCTCTTCTCGGCTGGCTTCCTTCCGGGTGAACAGCGTCGTTGTAGAGCGACAGGACAGAGGGAGGGCTGAGGGGCAAGGTACAGACTTTCTTTGCGGATGCGGAGGTCTGGACAAGCCCTGGAAGCGGGGCTGGGCTGTGGGATAGGGTTGGCGGCAGCGGCTGTGGCGGCTCACGCCCCAGGCTAGGGGGTGCTGCCCAATAGAGTCGGGCAGGCTGCGAGCGATGCGGAGCAGCCC
>NW_009928976.1:0-23835 GCF_000696875.1 Nestor notabilis
GCTAAAACCATATTTGCTTTCTAGACCTCATACTGGTCTCTACTTCTATCTACTGGTGCTTTGGCTGCCTCTAATACATATTTGCACCTGACTATGAAAAAACCTGTGGTTTTAGTACTGATATTTATGTGTCAGATCCTTAGTAAGATGTTGACCTCTGATGAGTTCAATGAAGCTATGCTACTTTTCACCACCAATCTCTAATTAAGGCATCCACTATAATGATTGGAACAATATGTCCCTCTGCTGGGAAGTCCACTATCTCTGCTACCTGGTCACTTTGTCTTATAGGTCTTAAGCAGAATTGTAAACACTCTGAAAATGTTAAAAATATGAATCTGGGTCTAAATCTTCTTAGCTTGTTCTTGTACAAGTTGCCCATTGTTCCTGTTTTCCCAACCTTTTCTGTGTCCTCTGTGATGAGCCATAGAAAGGGCATTAAAGGGCATAACAAGCATTACAGTGGTGTCATTTATAAATGAGAATGGCTATGGCAGATAGTAGTAGTGTGGCTTTCTGAAAAGGAATGTTTCTATGCATCAGCTCTGTGGTATCTGTGTTTAGGGTGTTTTTATTTCCATATATCTGTCAGTCTGTCTGTCATCTGCCTGCCTGTCTTCCTGACTTATGTGACTATTGACAAATATGCTCCATTGGTGATTAAAAGGAAGTGACCTCATAAGTTTGTCTTTTCAACCACAAAGGTTTGGTTGTAATGTGACATTCCGTCCTATTACTCTGGTTTACACCAAATTCAACAACTTGTGGCCTGCAGATACTCAGTATAAAGAGCAGGAAGAGACTGACCTTGACAACCTCATTTCTCATTCCTTTCTTGTTATAGGTAATATAGCTGAAAATGTGGTTTTAATTATAGTACTAATGAAAACTGAAAATCCAGACAGACACTTGACAAACTCTGGTAGGCTTTATATTACATTTGTGCTAACTACAAAGTATCCAGCTGGGTGTAACATTATATCTCTTTTCCTTGAGCATCCGCCTGACTTAAGCTGTATAATTAATGTGTACTTTGGCTGGAGGTCAGCTTACAGTTGGTTTTTTAGAATTTT
Source organism: Nestor notabilis (assembly GCF_000696875.1). NCBI lineage: Eukaryota > Metazoa > Chordata > Aves > Psittaciformes > Psittacidae > Nestor > Nestor notabilis. The sequence goes on from NW_009928976.1 coordinate 1,074, forward strand.
TACATTTTTTAAGATGTTGTAATGAAACAAATATGTTTATTACCTCTGTGCCTGCATTCCCCAGGGGGAGTTAATACCTGTGGAGGAGCACTGGCTGGGAGAACTTGAATAAAATGCTCTGCCAGCTGAGTCTGCATCAACAGTGTGTTTTCAAAAGTGGTGTAAGAAATAGAATCAAAGAACATAATGTCCACAGATGTGTTTGACTTTGATTCCCCTCCTTTGTATGGTTTGTTGATTTTAAGTTATGACATCGATACACAGTTGCCCAAAGTAGAATTTGTGAAGGGATTTCTTTTATTTCTTTTTTTTTTTTCCTTTGGAAAGAATTTTGTTTTCAGAACTTGCCAATGAGAAACTGATGTTCTCAGCTAGAGCCAAAAGCACTAAAAGCAGGTTCCCTGCCAAGCCCCGCCAGTGCACCTTCATCCTGACCTGCCTTAACTCTGCTATTCCAGTTGGGCATCCGACTGCACCAGCATGTGTATGTAATCCTGTTAAATTAAATACTGGTTTTCACAATATGGACAAATGCTCTCTTGGGACCAGACTGAAATTAGCTTTGAAGGAATTTTATTGTGATGTAAGGCAAAGTTGCAATTGGATTGCAAATGATAAAAATCTGAAGACTTACATTACACTGCTGTTTTCAAGGACCTGATGTGGAATCTGAAATTTTTCTTAACAAAAATATTAGTGTGGTTCTTACACCAAACTTCCAGAAAACATTTCTGACATTAAAGGAAATGGCTGCAGTGCAGCCACATTCACAGTGGGGGCCACAAGGTGTTTCTCGTAAAAATGAATGCGTAATGATTTTCAAATGACCTTTTTCTGGCATATTCCTATGGCTGTTAATGGGGTTTGATGTTTTGTGTGAATGACAAAGAGCCTCTCTACACAGCCTATCTGCAGCTGTGACTTAAACTTGTTTGCTGATACAGATGATTTTAGGAAAGGTTGATTTTTCTGTAACAGCCTCCAATTGTTTCTGCTTTCCCTTTTTGTGGTCACAAAAACAAACGTGGATGTGAAAAAACCCATAGTTTCTTCTGAAAAATTGGTCATGAGCAATTTTGCTAATGTTTAATTTTTGGAAGACGAGCTGAGTCCAACTGATCAAAAGCTTTTGCCAAGACAGTACAGCTAACAGGTGATTGTTTTTGAAAACAGTCCTTCTAAAAACTATTCATGGGTAGGGTTCCTGAAAGCCTGTGCCTTGTCCTGGCAGGTATTATTGATGCTAAAGTGCTACATTTCCTTTGTTCAAAGGATGGTATATACTTTGGAAATTACAATCTTCTCATACATTTGTATTCCAGAAACACTGAGAAGCCTTTCCCAAATTCAAGTTCTGCAGGACTAAATGCTACACTGGCATGCACAGTATGAGGTAGGTTTTGTTGCAAGGGCCTGCAGTCTAGGGAGACAGTGTAGGCAAACCCCAGTCCCTGTCTCTACCACAACTGCTCAACTGGTTTTTGTAGCATCTCATGAGTGCCCATTTGGCAAGAGGGAGATGCATCAGCATCAATTAAGGGCATTTCCCATAGCAAGGAAGAAAAAACACCTAGTCTCCAGTTAGTAAACAGCTCAAAAAGGCATTAAACCAGATGTTGTTGAGTCCTTGTGATTGACACACATGGTAATGCAGCCTTTAAAGTGTACCTCCTGTGGCTCCTCTAGTCACATTATATCCATCCTATGAACATGTAGGAGAGTGATTAAGCAGCAGTACTCCATGCGTATCCCATGTTATGCTGAGAAAAGTTTATGGCTGCATTGTTTCTTGCATGACAGTGTGCTGGCTGGGCAATGTAATATCATTTATTTGTTATTCCATTAACTGTTACTAGACAGGCGTACAGGACAGAAGTACCTGAAGTGTTTCAAGTTTAATAATTGTGCATTATTGCTGCTTGGCTGTTTTTTTTCCCCCCATGGTGATTTGGACTCTTTCTTCTTCATCTTAGCCATTCTACTGAATAGTCTTGTTAACCCTAGTGAACCTACTACAAGTGTTTTTTCTCATTTTATTCACAACATCTGCTATTTTTACCTCATGATTTGGAATGAAGAGATTGATGCTGAGGCACTAGTTCTCCATCTGGCATCAAATACCAAGCACAGACATGAGAATAAATTCTTTTGTAGAGTAGCTTGGTTGTGGACTGGGCAACGTGCTGCCCTGTGGCTGTGCCTTTGCCGCCTAACCCAAAGAATATGCTCTGTGCTGGGTGATACTAACCAAGGTGGGAAGTGCTGCTTTCTTAGTCTTTCCATGATAAATTGTCAGCAATGGAGGTGTTAAATGGTCCTATTGTTGAAAGGAGCCATGTGTTTTATAACCAAGAACAGCAAACCTGTGGAATTGTTTAAATCGCACCCTATAGATGCAATGCATTCTCTAAGTCAAGGCTGGTACTTGCGCTGTATACTGCCATGCAAGCAGAAGCTGATGCGCCTCTCTACTAGAATTGAAAGCAGCTACTTCCTCAGCTGCAGCTAGTAGGAAAACCATTTTGCTCTGTCTGGTTTTCCTGCACTGAGTCTGGAGGACAGTAAGTTGTACCTGTGTGTCTTCGTGTTTTGCCTCCTTTAGTGACAGGCAGTGAGATGCCATTAGTTAACCTTGAGATGTCTCTTCCATTTCCATTTACTTTTGACAACAGAGGCACAGAGGTCCCACTGAATTTCTTGGAGATGGACATAGTTTACTCCAGTGAAGGCTTCAGTCTGAAGTGTTCTGCATTTGGTCTCCTGTATATCAGCATCACAAGATAAAGCTGTTCTGGGAACATGGAAAAAAAGTGTAAAATTTTATTATTTGCCCATTCATACATAACCACATCACAGTACTATCCTTGCTATGTGTGTTTTGGATTAATCGTGTATTTATAAAAGCTGCAAATCAAAAAAGGAGGGTCAGCATGACAGTATCTTGCACAGTACCTTTCATTTTAAATATTGGTTTGTGGACTTTGACAAGGTGTTCATGCCTTTGTGCAGCAAATGGAATTTACTGGGGTAGATTTCTCAGATGGAGCAGTTTTTTATCGTATAACATTTCAGAAGAATGGCTGGAGGAAACTTGAGACAGTTTTCTTTGATGGGAATAATATTGGAAAACAGTTAGATCTGTCTAGAGTAAAAACACAAATCTACATGCCTTATTTTACTGGTGCTAAGTTCTCTAGGAGATGAGATGTACCTATGCATAATCCCGAATGTTTTGTATTTAGATCTCTGGTTTACTTGAGCTTGCAGATCTGTGGAAGTAGGTTTTTTTTTAAGTGTAGCTGCTGTTAGTGTTTTATTGTTTGATGGGTTTCTTGGGTCTGTGTGGGGTACGGTATGTGTGTGTGTATCGATAGGTGCCTATCTACATGGATATGTTCTCAGTTGAAGTGTGCAGGTAGTTAGGCTGCTGACTGGCAGACGCAGTCAGGTGCTTCATTCTCTGACAAAGTTTCATTCTCAAATAACACTGCAAAACTTTATCTGCAGATACTATCAGCTACTGAAGAATGGACTCAAAGAGCAAAGGCAGGATGCAGTTCCATTTAAACCGGCAAGCACAATTTTGGGCAGCAGGACAGCTGTCTATGACCACACAACTGAAGAGATTTGAATTATCCTCACAGTTACTAGCACTGGCTGCATGCTCCATGGTACAGAGAGAAAATTTTTCTTTTGCTCCAATTTGTACAGATTCATATCTATTCTCTGTTAATTTGCATTATTTAGTAGTCACACAGTGTGTGAGGAAGGACACTGAACACATTCAGTTCCTGAGCTCTAACTCTGGAGGACAGAAACATAGTGTTTCCTACATAGAACCGTGTTCAAGAAAATATATACACTTTTTTTCCTGAACTGGCCCTTGTAAGTTTTGGAGCTGGAAGAAAGTAAGATTCTCAACACATTAATCTTGGAAGTATAGCTGTGGTTAATGGATCCAAGGATAGAATTTGGCATTAAACACTAACCATGGTCCTAATGATTTTATAGGAAGTTATAGAACCAACTTTTTAAAATTAGGGAAAAGAGGTACATTAAAGTAATATTCTTCCATCTGCAAGACCTAAATCACATAAATTCCAAGATCTGTTCTTCCAGCTGTAAAGTGCAGAGGAAAATATTTCTCCCATCACCAGCCTGTAAGCTTTCACTTAAATGGCAAACTTTTGGGGTAGATGCTGCTGCTTACTGTGTTTGCACAGCACTTTGTATGCTGCTGCTCCAGTTTTAATTAAGGACTTCTGAAAACCTAACATTGCACAAGGGTGCCAGGCAAGCACTCTGCTACATTCTGCTGCAGTAGTGCAGTAAGCAAAATGCTTTTAAAAGCACGAAGATGTGTAATTTCACCAAGTGATAGTTCTTCTAGTAGGGATGGACAGTTCAGCACTAACCCATGGTAGTGTAGATTCAGCAACAATGTACTTTCTGGTACTTTGAATTACGATGTAGGCGGTGGCCCCTGAGTTGTGTGGAATCACTCGGTGCTGGCTGATGGGCTATTTTGTACCTTGGATGCAGAGGTTTTATGATGGCCAATACTCTGAAACTCGTTCAGGCAATAAATTTACTTGTCTTTGAGTTTACAAGGCAATAAACAGTTGAGGCCTTTGACCTCAACATTTACCAAATACATTTGCAGCAGTTGTGTTTATTGACAACTATTTATAGGGAAGTATTTTATACTGAATTTCACATGTGAAAGAGAACGGTTGAATTTTGCAGCTCTTGTTCTTCTTCCCAATTTCCATCTCTACTTCCTGTCTCTTTGATTTACTTTGTAGCTGAAGATGCAGGTTAAGGCTGCAAAATTCTCAGCTATTGACAAAACAATTAACTTAAAGCTTTGTAACAGATTTTTAGAATTTTATTTATATTTTGGATGACTGAGATAAAGCTATACATATGCTACATTTTGCAAGGCATTGTATAAGGTTCTTTTTACATTCTCTTATTAATCTTAACAGGCCTTTAGTAACTGGAAAACATTCTCTTTATTAGGACATGAAGTAAAAAAAAGAAAATAAGAGAAATAATACTTGAAACTCCATTTCCCTGATTTTCGCTGTTTTCCAGTGGGTGATTAGCACCATGGATGTTAAGGCTTCTCTATGGATCCAGAATATCTAGTGACGGACTAGTGTTTGCTCTGTATTCATAAAGAACAAGAACTCTGTCCTGCTCTGCAAAAATCACAGTTGAAGATTCCCTACCATTTAGGGATGTGTGAGACGGCGGCGCTCAGCTGGGGTTCTTCACAACAGTAAGTGGCAGAGCAGCTGGGATTTTAACAGGCATAAACTCGCATAGTCCTGAATCTGCTCCAATTCGTACCATGGGTTAAATGAGGCACTGTCAGGCCCCGAGATTACTGGAAAGCAGAAAGGTTACAGTGCTTTCATCCCTTCCTACAACTATCAGCTGAGCTCATACTAGGTGCACCTGAGTAACCGTTCCCAAAACAATCTCTGCTTTTGGAGTTGGCGCTTTTAAAATTGTATTGGCCCTGAGCCAGAAAAATACTTGAGTTAATGTTTAATTTCAGGCATGAAGCATGAGTCTTCAGCGTGACTGCTCATAAGCTTAAAGATAAGCACATGCTCAAGTTCCTTGTTGGAAAATAGCCAGCATAATTTTTATCTTGCAGCATCATGCCTGTAAGATACTCATTTCAATCTGCTGAACTCTGATTGCTTGAGGAGTTCTAGAAAAATAATTTCAGATGCTGTGGAATTACGGTCAATCATTTCTAAATAGCTCACCAGATTCTTGCCCCGTGTAAGTTGCTTCATGCCAATTTGCAGTAGTGGAGGGTCTGCTGCAGGGTTTTAATCAGGAATTCTTTATGCCTCTTTGCAATTGGATTCTTTTCTTCTTTGCTGAGGTATTTATCATTAGTAACTACAGGCCAAGTGCAGCAATATTATGAAATCTTTTAGAAAAGTCATACTTAACCAGATGGTCAGAATCTCAGGTGGGTTACACCAAATAAGTTTAGAAAGTAGTGTCTTCTTCTTCAATAAATCACTACAAATGGGTCCACAGTAGATCGTCATCTAGTGTTGATTTTCATTCATGTGACATAAAGAAAATGGGCTTATTCTCTAGAGTGAGTCTGTCCACACAGGAAGAGGTTCATATACAAGATGTTTTATGTATTTGGTATGTTGAATGTTTAAACAAGTAGGAAAAATACTTTATCAGTGCACCTTCAGCTTGTCTTGTGAATTACGTTTACAGCTCATACCCTAGATTCACATACTAGAGATCTGTGGAAGTAGTACAATATGGCACTGACTCACATTGAGGTGGTGACAAACTGGAGTTCTGGGGCAGGACACCACTTTCTTGGCACCTCTGTTGTCTGCTTAATGAAGTGGCAGTGATGCTGGGCTGGGGTTAAGGTCCTCTGATATGAAGGTGTGGGGGAAAACCCTTGCTATTGGTGGGGGGTGGGTTTTGGATGAGTACCAGAACCTTCTTAAGGAAATCCTGTATGGGGTGCCTAAAGGCTGCCTCACTATGGATGTTTGGCTGAGCTCGCTGTAAAGAGGGGATATGGGCCCATCAATCCATACGAATGAATGCATGCAGCTTTGTTAGAGCTAAATATGAGTCAAAGCAGTAACATGACATGGAAGGGGACAAGTTGGGGGGGGACATCACATTATCTGCCCGACCATATGACATCATAAAAGGCAACTCCAGATCTGCCAGCACAACTATGTGTGGAGCAAGCCAAGAAGCCAGATGCTGTTCCTGCCACTGACAGGCTTTTCTACAGTTCAGTCTTAGGACCTTGTGATGTAAGTCCCTGCCCCATGTGTGGCCATGGGTGTAGGATCTTGTTCCTGGCTAAGGTAGTGAATGCAGAAGAAAGGGAGGAATCTTGTGCTTGCTTGGGCTGATTTATAAACTAAAACCAACTTAATTGGATTGCATAGTCAATTTAAAAGGGGGAGGGGATGAATTAGAGGTACTTCATAACACCGAGTGATTTACATATTCAAGTGGCAGCATCTGCCTTCACTATCCGCGTGTCTCTCAGCTGTAGTCCTCCCCACAAATGCTCATTTTAAAAAGCATAAGAAATAAATATAATAATTTTAAAAGGAATTGTTAAGTTAGTGACAAGCATACTTAATCTAGCTGTTTTGTCTTCCTTTGCATTTAAAATAGTCTTCCTATTCTCCTTTATATGCATCTATCCTGAAAGATTAAGCCTTCCCGTGGCACACAGCCTGGGTGGAGGAGTCATACTCAAGAGTAGTGTTTGGAGGCCAGTGGCCAGAAATCCCCACTAGCAAAGCCACAGACCCTTAAGGAATTCTAACAACCTTCGTATATCCTCCTGGCCCACTGGTTGTCATCTGGGATTAGTCTCTGTTGCTGTGAAAAGAGTCACAAAGTTGCTCTCCTCTGTGGCCAATGAGGATTTACTCAAAAAAACAACAATAAGGGAACTGGGCTGTTAAACTCAGAAGGTGAATCAAAGAGCATCTGTTGGTCATAAATTTGGTGTTGATTCATTTTTGATAAAACATGTAGACTTTTTTCTATGTAGAAGATATCTACTTTCATGGAAATTTTTTACTAAGTCCCATAAGGCACGTTTTAAGGCTGCAAATCTATCCTTTTTATATCATTGGGGTGTTATTGATTGAAAGTAATTATTTTCTACTGAAAATTTGTCAGAAATTATTACCTTTCCTTGACATTTTCAGGAAAGAGAAAAGCACTGACCATTTTGCCAGTAGCTTTAATAAGCTTCTAATATTTTTTAATAAGCTTCTAATATTTCCCTGGTTTATTCAGTATTTCTTGGCTTTCATATTGTCATTGAGACCCAGAAATTTGGGGTGAGAGGGAAGAACTAGGTATTCAAATAGCTGGAAGAGGTACAGAAAAAAGCACTGTCATGAGATTTCCTTTGTAGCTTCCTGGCTAAATGGAGTCAAATCCCAGCTGTGGGGAAGTGGTTGTCAGATCTCATTGGTGCTCCACAGGAATTTTACACCTGGAAGGTGCTCAAAGGAAATTACTGAGTACCCTCACTGCTATGGGCAATGCCTGCAGCTCATTTGGTAACAGCACTCTTCTGTTATGGGTGATAGTGTTTTACACTGGTATTCCTTTCTCTTTTCCAGGTCAAGTAGCCACCATTAGGGACTTAACCTCTCAGGGGACAGTGGAGCCCAGTTTTTGTTAATTACAATCTGTAATCTTATATTAAACCAAACATTGTCCCACCAATCCAAACCATCTCATATTTGTGTCCTTGTATTGCTTGATATTAATTTCAATATCAATTGTGTAATAAGTTCTGCCAAATCATCAGAAGAAAGCTTGTCTCCAGTAATGTTTTGATTAATCCTGGAGACTAAAATGGGAAAGAGAATTTATATGGGCTAAAAAAGATTAAATGTGAAAGGCAACAAAGACTGCTGGGGTCTTGGAATCACTATCCTGTGATTAGACTAAGTCGCCACCTTTATTTTCTAATAAAAGTTCTTCAGAGGCAATAGGCCAAAAATGAAAGCTATCAGTGAATTCCCTCAGTTTTCACTGTGAAAGTCAGAGCATACAGACTGTTGGTATCACAAGGCACATATTGGTAATGTGACTTTTAAAGCCTCAGATCCAGGAGTCACTGCAAGGTCTGATGTACATTAGCCTACTTGTCCTTATTATTTACCCTTAAATTTAAGAAACCTTACTCCTACATTTTCCCAGGTTTAAATCTGAATTGATATCCTCCCATCCCCAGAAGAACACAAATGCTTAAAGAACATAATTTTAAAATGTTTTAAATTAGTAGCACTCCATTCACTACAGAAAAATGTGTTCATTTAAAAAATAGTGTTTAAATCAAACCTAACAACAAAGTTTATCCATTCTTAGCAGCAGTGGGCCAGCCTTTTTTCAACAGACTGAAAAGAGATGAACTTAGTGGGATGCATGAGAGGCCAACATTCATATTCTGGTAGGCCAAAGCGTAGGGAAATGAACTGAAAAAATGAGGACACCCGTAAAGAATAGTCTGGTGCATCCCTCCCTATTTATTTTGAGGAAAACTTAGCTCAAGCATAACCTTCCTAAGTACAAACTGACATGCATTCTATGAAGTTATTCCAGTTGATCTCAGCCAAGGATCTACCCAGAGACACTAATTTGAGAAGGACTTGTAACATGGTGTGCTTTTGAGGGTTATGCTCCAGATGAGGAATACTGAACGTCTTGCTTGTTCTTTCCAATGTCTTAATTTCATACCAGTGGAAAACCATTAACTGCAGAAAGCACCCACTGCTCTTGTACTATGTGAATGTAGCGTTGCTGTTTAAAGGAAGGCAGCTTGTTTAGCTGGTGTCATTTCCCATTGTGTGGTTTGGGAACTGTAGGATTTGGCTCTAGGGTCATACTGTGGCACAGAGGTGTTGCCAGTATGTGCTAGACTGAGTGTTGCTGTGAGTGGTAACAGCATTTCTCTCTGTTAGTAGTTACTCTATCACTAGGCAAACAATTGTTCTCATCTTTTAATTCTGGTATTGTTAAAAGCACCTAGAAGAGGTCTGTGTTGTGCTTGTCAGTGATTCTAGCATTACATTAATTACATGCAAAGCAAGTAACACTATCTATGGTGTTATCTGGAGCTTTGCATTATAACAGTGTTACCTGTTCATTTTATCATTGTCATTCTGCAGCTATTTGGAAGGAATAGCTAAACCCAGCTGCATTGTTTATGATACTAGAAAAAGATACACTTTTGTTATTGCTATAATGAAAAATATTTTTTCAATTATGCTTTGGACAAACACTGGAAATCTGCTGTGGAAGTTGTTCTGATATCAGAGGATGATCTCTTGGCATCCCTATAAAAATTTTCCCAGAGCTGGCCAAGATGTATGGCTCTCAAAAGATTTTAGTTCACAGATGTTTAGTAGAGGCTCATTTGAGTTTGGCAGCTAAATCCTCTGAAGTTTTTGTCTGAACTGAACAAATTCCATTTTCTCATAATTCTTTTTCTTTGCTGCTATTGCTGTCTCTGAAGTAAATAGGCAGGAGAAATAAAAGGAAGAAGCACCTGATGGGAATTTCAGTGGAGAAAATGGGAGGCAAGTAGAACCTGGGGTAGCAGGAAATAGAAAATTATCTGAGTGGAGGCTATTAATTATGTTCTCACCTATCTGTTGTGAAGACAAACTTCTTACCCTATGCGAAGCTCTTGGACACTATGCCAGTAGGACCATAGGAATGCTTATAAGAAAATCAGTAATTCTGTATTAAATGCAGAGTTTGAAGGCCATGTATAGGATAAAGCCTCAGGTTACACGTCGAATGGAAGAACAGAAAGAAGTATTGAATAACTGCTTGTTTTCTGACTGAGCAAGTGTTTCTACAGAGAGCTATCTCCTTGACAACCCAAATTCTTTCCTCAAGCCGTCCCTTACCTCACAACAAATGGGGAGTGGTTTGGTGGAAAAAAATTGTTAATGATCACATAATGAAAACCTGTATCATGGAGTGCACTCAGAAGAGGGCTGGACGAAGTGTGTGCAGGCAACCTTCATTCTGGCATTTCCTAATATTTCCTAACTTCCTAACTTTCCTGGCATTGCTTTGTCAGTCTTATTTTAACATAGATTTTGGATATTGTAAGTAAAAGCGATACCTTTGAAGCCTGTATTTCACCCTTAGCTCCAGTGAAGCATTCCTAATCTTTATCTGAATGAGCCTAAAGGGGCTTGTTTGTCAGACTAGAGTCAGTGACAAATTGTTCACGGCAGCATTTTAAGAAACAAATCTCATGCCAAGTTTACAAATGATTTTGCAAGAATGCACGTTTTGAATCTTGCCCCTGCAGCTATGTGAAGAGCCACTTGCACACTTGGAAGATGTTTGCCTGCAGAGCTCAGGAAGTAAGATGTACAGTAACATAGCTAGGATGTCCGTGTGGATTTGAGTAGCTTTCTTCTGGAAACTGAATTTGCATTTAATGCTTGGAATATTATGAAAGACCACGTCCCATTTCCACTGGACTAAAAGTGGCTGGTCCCTTTGCCAGTTGAGTGGGAACACTAATGAGGGACCTGGTTCAGAGAAGCTTGCTATATGTAAAATAGTGGAGCATATTCTTGCCATTCTTATGTCATTAAGGGCATGCTTCACCCCAGCAACTTAATGAAGAACATACATCTTTAAAGGTAATCACATACTTAAGTGCTCTGTTGAACAGGGGTTGATTTAAACCTGATACAACTCTGTAACTCATGTTGTTGACCAAGTACCCATTCAAATTCCATGCTTAACTGAAGGGCTGATTTGCACCTCGTAGACATTGCTTTGAGCAGCAGTAATATTGGAGCAAGTCCAGAGGAGGGCCATAGGGGTGATCAGGGGGCTGGAGCACCTCCCATATGAAGACAGGCTGAGATAGTAGGGGCTGTTGAGCCTGGAGAAGAAAAGGCTGTGTGGAGACCTCAGAGCAGCCTTCCAGTATCTGAAGGGGACCTAACAAGGATGCTGGAGAGGGACTCTTCATCATGGACTGTAGCGATAGGATAAGGGGTAGTGGGTTTAAACTTAAACAGGGGAAATTCAGGTTAGATATATGGAAGAAGTTCTTTACAGCGAGGGTGGTGAGGCACTGGGACAGGTTGCCCAAAGAAGAGGTAAATGCTCCACCACTGGCAGTGTTCAAGGCCAGGCTGGACAGAGCCTGGAGTGACATGGTCTAGTGTGAGGTGGCCCTGCCCATAGCAGGGGGGTTGGAACTAGATGATCCCTGCTAAATAGCCCAGGGGCATGGGATCCTCTGAAACAGCTGCTTTAGCTTACAACTTGTATTGTATCTTAAGGCCCTTTCCAACCCAAACCACTCTATAATTCTATGATAATGTAGAGCTGTGCTGCTTCACACAGAATTGTAATAACAAAATAGGGCTCAAAAACACTCAGAGAGGTTCCTTTGGCAAGGGTGGTCAGCCTGTGATCCATAGGCCACATACTGCTCACTGAAAGGATTAAACAAATTTGCAACCTGCGCCTTTTTTTCAGGTAGCAACTCAGGCGCATATAAAGTGTGGACTGTTGGCTTTCAGAGTTGTTTGGGTGGTGAAAACTCATGATCATGACCCCTGTGTTTCTTGTGGGGTTCCTGGACTTGCATTCCATGAGGTGTGTGGTGCCAGAAGTGAGGTCGTGTTAGGAATATCAGCAAAGTGTAGGCTGCCACCTTCGCCTCAGTTCATCTGGCTTGCAGTCTGCATCCTCCTGATCTTCCTCTGAAAAGAAAGCAGTGACTGGGAACCGGCTGTTCAAACTGATCAAGCTGCACATCCATGACTTTGTTTTTTCCAAGAATAAGCTGGGGTGCTCAGAGGCTTTCCTGCATGCATGTGCATGTGTGGAAAACTGGGAGACCAAAGAACTGCTGTTGCTGGTATTTGGGCCCTCCAGATTGTTTTTAGGGGAAGGACAGGAAAAAATGGTTCATCCATTCAGAATGTCTGGATACTACTCACCCAGTTTGCTTCCTTGCCGAGTTGGGACCAACTGTACCTGCATTTTCTTGACAGTTTTGTGTTTATATAAGTTTTTCTGGCATTTTAAAATAATTTTGTTTTTCTTTTTTAATAGCATCTCAGAACAAAGATGTGAAATTCTTCTCTTTTCTATAAATGCTTGCTTGTGCATTGTGTCAAGGACAGCAAACAAAGTATTACTGTGTATGTTGTAGGTGTCACAATGCAGAGACACATTTGGCTAACAGACTGTGAATCCTCATGGGAAGTGGTACAAGGGTCTTCAAACCTCAGAATTATATGTTGAAAATGATTATCTGGAAGGTAATAGTCCCCCAGAATGAACTAATAGCCTGTCAGGTTTCGTGTTTCCTTAAGTCACTTTTGAATTCATAAAATGTTCTGAAATATTCTGATCCAAATTTAGTTCTCAAAAATGTTGGCTCATGGGATGAAGCTTTTCACTCCACATTTTTACCTGAGGCTGACTTCTTTTTGCCTGTCGCATTTGGATAGCTTGAGTGAATCATATGAGCAGCCTTTCTCTGCAGGAATCAGTCTGCATTCACCCAGTCAGCAGAAACTCTGTGAAAACCCTAGTGAGGGTGTTGGTGGTAGAAGTGTCCAGCTGCTAAAATACAGATGTTGTACAGCTCAACTGGATTGATCCAGAATGGTATTTCATTGGCAAGGTTTAGCATTCTTGATGCAAAGTGAACCCTCATAGTAGGGCCTCTCATACTGTAGGGTTTGTACTTTAATGAGGTAGATATTTAATCAATTTTAGGGTAAACTGGTATCTGTGTTTTGCATGTGTTTCAAATAACAATGAAATTTATACGCAGATGAAGTAATTGAAGCATAGCCTGATTTCAGAAGGGCCCACAGTCCTTACTGCAGTGTAATTCGAAGAGATTGGGGATCAATCAAAGTGTTTTAAAATTAAGAGTTTTCTGCAGCTGGGACACTCCCAAGTTGAGCTACTTTGGTTTCAGTTTATAGCTCAACTTTTTTCCCCAAGTCAAATGGTTTATTGTACCCAGAATTTTTTAACTGTCACATCTAAAAATGAAAAGTATCTCTAAAAACCTGATACTCTGTAGAGATCTAAACCCACATTGAGCTGTGTGACCCAAACATACCCTGAGCTTTAATGGCAAGAAGTTTAAAATTTAAATACAGGTCCACATTTCATATGAGTTCCTATCCCTGTATGTCAGAATTTGAATGCAATATTCAGCGAAAATACCTTGGAATTTACTTAACTGCTCTCACACGAATTACAGCTCTGGCAGTTATTTATTGCCTCTAAGCATGATATTAGCTATTGTATAGCAAATAACCCTTATCCTTATGGTGGTCCATTTGGTTTATATCTCTATCTGCAAACTGGAGTATTTGAAATTCAGATATGGATTGTTGGGCCAGAACCATTAGCAGATTTTCACAATGTTGCTTTACAAATCCTCTTCCTTTTGCAGTGAGTGTATTTTCAAACTTTCTTTGCTAGGAGTGTATTATTAAGTTATTCTCTGAGGTCCAGTTTCTGATATGTTTTCTCGAAGTAAGTAACACCAGGTTTTGTGGGGATTTCCCCATGGAATAGGAGCTATTCATTGTGGAGATAAAAGAAGCAGACTTTGGCCATCAAGATCTGATCCAATACCCACTGAGTAAGTACAGTGGAGGTCTCCCATTGCTTTGCAGGGCTTTGTATGGGGTTGAAGAACAGGACAGTCAAGTCATCAGGAGGAAGAACTAAGACAAATTGCATCTAACTGTAGTTAAACAGTTTGTTTAACTGTAGCTCAGAATGGTGTAGATTGTCAACCATAAAATTCAGAATCCAGCACAGAAACAATTAACTTGGAAACTTTCTAATAACAAAGAATTTGTTTTAATTGCTCATTTTATTGCTTTTATTAATAGATACATTTAAAGGATATTTTGGTTACAGTTAGAAAAAATATAAAAAGGAAGTAAAAGCATCTTTGTAGAAACCATAAGCACAATAAAGTGCCAGAAGTGGATAGCACGTAGAACACTACATTAAATAATAAGCAGCAGTCACTTACATGGGAGTTGTTACAGGATTGGGTCCTGCAGTATAGGTTCTGTAATAGGCATATACAAATAAACCTATATTGAAAGAATTACATTGACTAGGAAACTATAATTTAGTTTTAATGATATTTTCAATAATTGGGAACAAAACACAAGGTTTCAGTGGGTTTTTGGCAAGTTTTTACATGGTTTGCTAGAATTTTCTGTCCCATTTGAAATAAGATACTTGGCATCCTTTCTATTAATCCAAACTCTTGTTGAGCAGCATTTCCTTAGGAAACTTGAAATAAGCAACGTGCCATATTTTTCACAATACCAACTCTTCCAGACTGCACTGCAGATGAATGGAGGCTTGTTAGACAAAGGATGCACATTTTCAAAATTCCTTCAAAAAGAGTTTATTGTGGGATGATGTGTGCAATTTGGAAATCAATTCTGATATGTTTAGATCTTGATTAGAAGTAAGAATAAGTATCAGGTTCTGTAATGGGATACAGCAGCTGGCAGCTAGCATGACACTCTGTGCTTATCACTATTTCTTTCTTTCTCTACAGTTATTTATTTAGTTTTTCTCCCTCACCTGCTGCTTATGATGGATGGCAAACCATTGGTGGGAGCACACAGCATTCCACAGCTTACACCGCAGAACAGGTGCTGGCCAGGCTGGCAGTGGGATGAGTGGGTTTGCACCATGCTTGTATTCCCTCCCTTCTCACTGTCTGGTGGGTGGTGTACTTAGAGCTGTGGTGGTCCTGCACCCTCTTCTGTCTGCTCAAAACTGACAGATTATGGTTTTGAGCCCTTCTGTGCTGCTCTAATAGCACAAAGGGATCAGTAGAAGGGATGAAATGGGGATCACTCCTTCTGAGTACATTTGCTAAACCTTCCAGTTCCTGATGTGCTGGTGGATGTATCACAAGTCAGAATAGTTTGGAAAACACCTTTAAGATCATAGAATCATAGAATAGTTAAGGTTGGAAAGGGCCTTAATTAAGATCATCTCGTTCCAACCCCCCTGCCATGGGCAGGGACACCACACACTAGGCTATGTCACCCAGCACTGCCCAGTTCAGCAGTAAACCATGTCCCTAAGTGCCACATCTACACGTCTTTTAAATACCTCCAGGGACGGTAACTCCACCACCGCCCTGGGCAGCCTCTTCCAACACTTGACAACCCTTTTGGTGAAGACACTTTTCCTAATACCCATCCTAACCTCCTCTGGCACAACTTGGGGCTGTTTCCTCTTGTCCTATCACATATTACTTGGGAGAAGACACTGACCCCTACCTCGCTACAACCGCTTTTCAGGTAGTTGTAGAAAGTGATAGTTTAAAAGTGCTTATCATGAGCAAAATTCTAACTACTATTTACAGGGTAAATTACAGTGTAGTTAAGTACAGAAAAACTCCAAACAAAACCACAACAAGTTATTTAGCAAAATAAATATTTTGGAAAGTGATCTAAATTGTCCCCTTTCGCACAACATTAATGGAATTGCGTGGTGAATATGATATTGATATAAACAAATTATGAAGTCCATTCAACTGTAAAAAGGAAAAGAGAAAATGTTCTGCTGCCATAAAATATCTGCCAGCAGCTACCTGTACATGAGGAAGAGAAAGGCTGGGGATGCAGCATGCTTTGGAACATATGATTTTAATGTGTTTTGTCTTTTTTATCGATAAAGGAAAATAGAATTTTGTGGTTAGAATATGGCTTTAAGTGCAGAGATAAGAGCCCAAGTAAATACTAACACTCCTCCATTCCTGAGGGAAGTTGGTGGCCTGCCCACATAATTTGCTGATAAAGTCCCATCTGTTAAAACAAAGTACTGCAGCACTAGTAATAAATTTCAGGCAAAGACCATGAGAGGTTATTTTTGCATGACAGTCTTTGCTGAGCTTTATTTTAAATGAGAAAAAGTATTTGAAAATGAAATAAAGATTATAATAGTGGCTTCAAGTTAGCTTTACGCTTTTACAGGGCAAATGAGAAATCCTGCTCCACTTCATTTCACTGGTAAACAGTGCCGCATGGTAAACTGTTAGGAGAATAAAGTCATAAGGAAAACTCTGCTTCACAAATGACATACGTAGAAAAACAGCAGATGTCTGATGAAGTAAAGAACCAAATTATTGCCAAGTCTTTGGAAAACAAAATTAATTTCCTTTCGTCTTTGATAATGATGATGTAATGTAGTTAATAGGAAGAGCCTGCCTTGCTCATGGAGTTATTAAAGAAGAAATGTCAGACATGCAGCAGGTCAGAAATATGGGTTTACTTACCAGTGCCATTTCCATGAGAGTATTTATAGATGTGGAGGAGAAAGACGATAATGATGTAGAACGTTGCTTTTTTGTCTTATTTGAAGCCTAAGAAATGAGTAATGAAACAAAACTGATGAATGTCCTTTTAATGAATTCAGAATTCTGGTTGTTCGGTGCAAGAAAGAAAACTCTTTCTGGTAGGCAACTTTCTTCGGTTGAGATCTTATGTCAAGGAAAATAAAACCTGTTTCTAGAGTAAAATTAAAACCCCAGTGACTTGCCTTCCATTTTTCCCTGGTGAGGGTTAAACCAAGTGAAAATAGTGGAGGAGTGGACAAGGCCTTGGCTTGTTTTTTTTTACCGAGTAGAAAATATCTCAACAACAACAACAAAAGAGAAGGCACTTTTCTTAGTTTTCAAGCGTTTAATTTTGATCTTTTGACATTAACAAACCAGTGTAAATAGCTTTGTAATGACATATTTATTTGCAATATCTTTTTTGGTCACTAGATGTCCCTGCATGCTGTTAGAGTAACTGGCAGGGTGCGGTTTCTGGTAAACAAAGGTAGCGCTGAAACTAAAGCTGGGCAGATTCCTTGAGGGTATGTAGGGAGCTGGCCTGTTTAAGGACATCTTGTGATCTCTGTGTGAACTTAAATGGTGGGGGAGGGAGTGCTGGAATGTCCTGTACTGTTATCATAGATACAGAATGAAAATCAGATTTCATGGAAACTTTTGAGGAGCTACTTGCTGAAATGGTCGTAGCAGTCAAACATGGTTTGGCAAAGCATTGGTGACTCAGACTTCTCCCCAGGGATAAATATTACACACAAAGGTGGTATTTAAAATTTGATTTTCATTGCTGAGACAAGGAAAGCTGTGATATACCTTCTTACATGCACACACACGTGTGTGTATATGTATATTTATATGAGAGATCCCACAGTCCTGCAGTCATTGTAACTAACGTTGGTTTTAACGTTTTCCATGATAACAATCTTGACAGTAAAGTTTTAAGTTATACAGCAGGTTTTATATTATGTGGAAAGGCTGTTTGCTTAGATCAGGGGTGCCTAAATGAACCAGAAACCTAATGCTGACCTGTCATGTAGAATGTTTGCATCTATTTCTAGAATTTTTCTCTTTGAGTACAAAATGCACATGTTTTATTAAATCTGGCTAAGAAATTCTACCCTGGTGTGAACACACATAATACTGCTGCCATCACTGGAGTCTTCTCATGCAGGTTGTAAAACTGGGTTTTGTCTTTCTAGTAACTGCTTGTTTGCTACATGTAGAAGCCAGGGTTCACTTTCTGGAAGGTCAAGTTTGAGGAGAGCTGGGACAGATCTGCTGCCATCTGAGTGATTTCACTTGCTGGGACAGCCAGTGGGCTTTTGGAACAGCATTTTGTGCTTTAATTTTACAGATGTTTTTTCTCCACCATTAAAGATTTGACAGTGGAGTGCAAATCACAGATATAGAAAGCGGAGCAAAACACTGCAGAAGTGATTGCGGTTTCCAATTAACAGGAGAAAAATAGTGCCAGAATTTAGTGTAAAATACCAAACAGAAATCTCCAGAGAAAAAGAACATGTGACTGAAACAGTTACCTTCTGCTGAAATGTATGCATGGGGACTACTAAACTGCTTTTATTGTTACAATTTTATTTTTTGGATATATGGCTAAAAGTTTATGGGCATTTATTTGAGTGTTAGACTGCTCTATTCCCTGTTTGACTTGCCATAGGTTGTTATAAAAATAAAATTATTTTGGGTTTTTTGAATACCTACAAAATTGTTATAGTTATTAAAACACACACAAGCTGATAGACTGCATGTTTATTAAGCTTGGATACTCAGCCCTTTAGAGCCCACCTGCCAATGAATATCTCACTCCCCCAAAAATCGGTTAAAGTTCAACAAATTAATTTTGCAGTGGGCTGCTTGTGCAGAGACCTGTTAGTGTGCCATCAAAATGCTGAGAGCAATTTTAGTTCATTTCACTAAACTGGGTTTTCAGGGGTGAATTAGATTGATGTTGCAGGCTTAAGCAAGTACCTTGTCCTGGAAGTTGCTTTTCTGCCTGTGGTATCTCTGAACTCTTAAGGAAATGAAAATTAGAAGGTTCTCTGTCATGTACCTGATGAGTCCGAAGCTCTCTGTTCCCCCACCTCCCCTTCCACAAAAACTGTACTGTGGGTAGAAGAACTGAAATGAATAATTTCTATTTTGCAGTGTTTGTTTAGATCAGGGGAACCACAGTTATCCAGCTGGAACAATGGCTCACAAACCAAACATGACCCTTTGAAATTCTTGCATTTAATACATGTTTGTTCTAATTTCAACTGGATAACTAATTTTTGTATTGTGCTAATGGGCTGTTATGCATATGTGGAAGCCATTTACTGCATGCCCTAGATGGAAACTGACTCGTGTTTCAACTGAATATTTAACACTTAATAAGGTAGCCACCTGCTTTTAAAGTTATTCCAACATACTTAAATGGCCTTTACTGCTCATTGTGAATACCAGGATTATTTTTGATGTCCTGTAATGAAACAAATAACCAAACCAATTTAAGCACTAAATAAATAAAAAACCTCTAGCCCTTCTATTTTTCAGAAATTCAAATAACTTTATAACAGGACCTTATAAATTGCTTGGAAAGAGTTCTGTAACTTTAAAAGCCAGGCCTGCACAGAGTGAATGTTTATTCTTCTCAACAGGACATAGTGAAACCAGGGAGCACATAGCAGGATGAGGGCAGGTGCTGAGCTCTGCTCACCACCCAGCACTGCCTGTTCTCTTCAGCCCTGACCAAAGCTGTCTGGAGCATTCCTGGTGAAACCTCAAACCAGAAGAAACAATTCCATGCATCTGTTCAATTTTGCCCCCACATTTTGTCGTGGCTCATGAACCTGCATCTGGGGAGTACGAAGTACAAGCCAGAAATTGGCAGGGAGGTATTGCAAATGCAGCTTGAAGTCATGTACTTATTCCTCACTTTAGAGCTGGCTGCTCAGGACTTCAAACAGCTTGAGAAGTCGTCTAATTTACAAGGGTTGGCATTGCTGCAGGGGCAGAATTAGGACTGTGTAGTGGTTTGTGTTGGGGAAGTGTTACCTTAATCCAGCATTTCCTGTTTCTCTCGTTTTGCTGTTTGATTTTGATTATGAGTATACAGGACAAGAACGTGATTTGTACCATTTATCAAGCTCCAAGGTGCCAACCTTTTCATGCAGTGCCAAGAAGGCTGCTGAGATAAATTTTCCTTCTGGGAATAGCCACCCCTCTTGCCACTCCCCAGGGCAGCTAGCTTGCCAGGTTAGTGCTCTGTTGTCCACATCATAATTGCTTCACTTCTGGTGATCATCTGCAAAAAGCCCCCACTTCTATTCAGTTTCAGAGCAGGTAGTGCATTGATTGTGTAAGTGCGTGGACAAATGTTAAAATGGAAGGAGGGTTCCCTTTGGTTTGCTGTTTATTGGGTAGGTTGTGCATTGTTCCTGTGGAAAGGAAGGTTTAGGATGGGCTTGGGCAGGAAGGTAGAAATGCTCATGGTGGCCTTGGCTACAGGAAAAAATGTTCTACTGCCTGTCAGCTCTATTTCCAGGACAATAATCCTCATTTTAAGGTCAGCTGGCAGAGGTCTTGTAGACAACTTCAGACCATTTGATCTCTTGAAAATAAGGGTGAGAAATTAGAAGATTATTTTATGATTACCCAGTGTAATAGCAAGGAAACAATCTGCCTGCAGTTGCTGTGGGTAGGAAAGTGTGCTGCAGCCTTTGGTATGAGCTGGAGGTTTCTTGGTGCCAGTGCTTAAAGTCCAAATGGACTGTAGTGCCATACCCAGATGGGAAGTGCGGAAGGCATTTATCCTTGATGCAGGTCATCCCATGGATGTAATGCAGACTTTTGGCTTGTCAGAGATGGTAGAAAGCATTTCTCACAGATGTTGCTGTATGAGAGCACAGTATCAATAAGGAGACAAAAAAAGGCTTCCAGAATGTGGGTTCTCTTGATAATCTGTGAGCATGTGTCCTCGGTCTGAGGGAACCACAGTGCTCCTCAGAGCATTTCCCACTGTCCACAAGCCTAACCTCTGTCCTGCTGTGTCTTAGCTTCAGCCAGCTCCTACTCTTCCACGTGCTAATCTTGGCGAGACACGGGGACAACTGAATGTCTGTTGTATTATCCCGGGTTGTAAACAACAGACAAAGCTATGTGTCATCTACAAGCACTCTGAATCCAAACAGTGGCGTGAGCGCCTGTGCACCATTGGGAGCATTTTTGTAGTGCATTAGGCATTCTAGGGTGACAAAAGATGGTCAGCATGCCAAATGGCTCTAGCATAGATGAGGCTTGGACACGTGTGTTGGACAAAAGCAGAGCAATAGTGGCAGAAGTACTTAGGAAAGCAGCTTGAGTCATTTTGGCCACTAGTAGTTTTCTTTCAATGCAGAAAAGTAAAGAGAATAATGTTTTTGAAGAGAATGGTTCCCCTTTGAGGGAGCTGTTGAGTGTCAGAAGAGGCTGGTAGCAGGGAGGGACTGTCAGGATTTGCTGATGATGTCAGTAGAAAAAGGCTGTTTTGCTGCTTTGTGCTGTTCTTTTGTTTAAACTTGCTCTTTTTGCCTAAAACTCAGGGTTTTTGCGAAAAAATACTTTTCATGATGTTGGAATTTGCTATCCACTTCTGGAGTGATCCAGGGCTTTTCTGGAGCAGATGAGTTATGTCAACTCGTGGGTCATATTTAACCTTTTTACCCTTAAAATGAAAAAGATTGGAATCTGGGGGTTTTTACAGCAGACGTTACTAAAACAAGGAGAAAACTTGCTTCTTTTCCTGGGTTTTGGAAGAAATCTGATAGGTAATATTTAGGAATTTATTTCACTGCTGTGCCTTTCTTTAACCATCTGTAAAATGGGAATGATGCTGGCTATGTTATGTCAGGTGTTTTAGGATGTACAGGACAAATGAGCCAGGGAACAAGTCAGAAGCTGATTGTACTGGAGTATCTTTCAAAACTCTAAATCTTACAAAATCTGAACTGTACAAGGATTTGCCATCCTCTTTCATTCCCAGTGTCAACCCCATGCAAGAATTATTTGAAACTCCGTTTTCATTAGGAATACACGCTTTGTTATTAACTAGCAACATACTAGCAGTGGGCTAAAAACATCTTCATTAGTAAGAGCTTTTTTCTTGTAAGGGTGAAGAATGTATAGATCCTGTAGCATTAGCTGTCACCTATTTTAATTTTAAACAACTCATCCCTGTCTGTAATAGGGAACAAATTATCTTGAGCAGCATGACAGTTTACATATTTTCAGTATATTCATCTTTCCAGAGAAGACATAGCTTGAGCTTTTAAGGCAGGAGCATACAATGTATATTATATTAAATGTATATTATATTAATGTATATTATATTAAATGTATATTAAATTACAATTATTATATTAAATTGTTATATTAAATAGTCTGTATTAGTCCTTCTGCACCCTGTTTTCACACACCGTTCTTTTGTGAGTCACACAGGAAGCTGAAAGCAGACCTTGTGTTGGGCAGTGAAAGCTTTTGTGTGGGATCAGCAAGCAGTGGCTTCTTCACCTGAGGACAGGGCACCCAGCAAAGCAGGTGAACCAGTATCCTGTTACTTGCCTTGGCTTGGTGGCACGATTCCTCACTAAACATACATCTAAAAAGCCCACAATTCAGTTTGATTAAAGGGATGTGGGTGCATCCAGAGATGTACATTGCATACCTTATGCCTTGCTGCTCTCTCTGCTGTGTCTTCCTCTCTACAGTGAATGCTGTATAGAGAACCCTAGGCGATGCGTTGTGTGCGCCTCGCACAGGCTCTTGGTGCAGGGATGC
>NW_009928976.1:23866-43943 GCF_000696875.1 Nestor notabilis
GACACAAACAAAAAGGAGATAACTTGGAAATTCTATTGCTCCATTTATGTTATTATTGTAGTTAATGGTCTGTCAGCATTTCCATTATAAATCCTTATTTTCAGGGTTTTATAACTCAGCCGTAAAAATTCTCTCCAGGCTGAATTTGGCATGTGTGTTTTCAGCCTGGGAGCACATGTGTTGGTTTTTTTTAACGAGTTGGTTTGTAGGTGTGTTTTTTTAAAACAAAAAATAAAAAAAATAGAACTGCATTCACAATTTTTAAGATACAGAATTGCCAAAGAAAAAAAAAAGCCAACAAAAAATAGGTGATTGGTTACAGATGCTTTCTTTGCACTCATATAACTCAAAAATTGCTGAGTTATTTCAGCTGTAATTGTGGGTGTGTGTAAGGTTAAAATGGTGGATTTAGTACTATTCCTTTCTTTATGGTGTTGGTATTTGACAAGCAAATAGAAAACAGACCCCGATACTGTATACACTCACGTATAAGCTGACCCGTGTGTAAACTGACCTCCCAAACTTGCCCCATGCTCCCCTCTTCTAGGCCAGATTGCTTCAATAGCAGCAAGGGTGGGGATGCAGGGAGGGGAGAGTGGGGGACAACATTTTATATTTTGGTTAGTTTCTTCTCCTTTATTCCATTGCTTCCCATAGGCCTGCGCTGGTTTGCAGTTGCAAAAGCCACATCAACCAGGTGGTGTTATTAATAAAAAGCTACAATAGGCACATGTTCCCACATATTCTGAGTCTCAGTTTTGTCCATCTTGTTTACAGAGGGACTGCCCTCTGTCTGAAACTTGCTCCAGAGAAGTTTACACAAAGAGGAGTGTAAACCACATGTTTTACACTGAAGCATCTGAAAAGAAAAGAAACAGGGGAGAAGACCAAGAGATGTCTGAATTCTTTGCTGTCTGCACACAGACTTTTCCTCCTGATCTCTCCACAAAGCCTGTGGTGGTTCCTATCTGCTCATTCACCAGTGCTACAACAGAAAAGGGTGACCAGCGTTTGGATAAAATTTTGTTTCAGAATCTTACTTGCCCAGATTAGTTTGCTTCCAAATGAATCCATTACTTCAAGAACTGACCCCAAGAGCAGGCTGCAATAGAGGCCATTGATTTTATTATTCTTTTATTTTTTACTTGCATGTAGGGTGCTTTCTGAATAACATTTTATTGTGCATAGGAACATCATGTGTTTTCCCAAGAGTGAACACTCTCTTTCACACTAAGAGAAAGTGTGCAAGAGACTGTAACAATCCTATGCCAGAGTGATTCCTGCCATTATTGTACTTCAGCATTGTATAAGCACTGGTGTCCATAAAAGTATGTAAAATTATGATTATGGAAGAGTATAATCTGATTTGATTTTTTTGCATCTTATCAGATACATCTTTTTGTAAGTATTCGATTCTTTAAATTTTTGCTATCCATACTGAATTTTTCCATGATGTTTTTAACATCTTGTGATATATAACATCCCATCATATCTTAAACATTCCTTTACATCAGTATGAAAGGTCATGTACTTGGGCTGTTTTTCATTTCATGAACATCTGGGCTTATGAGATTAACAGAACAGTATACCATTGCCTTCTTTTTGGTCTCTTTTATTAATAACTTGTGAATAACACTTGTCTTCTACCATGTGGATTATACTTCTGTTGGGTCAATTTCCTCAATATAATAATGGCTGCTGGTTAACCCCTTATTCACAACTGCTGCTGTTACTAGATCAAATGCATTTCTTTATATGTCCAAATGTACAGTCCTCTATGTTTTCATGGGGTGGGAACAGTTCATTTGCCTAAACATCATCATCTAGCACCATTTTACATGCTGTAAGGTATGCCACCTAGTATCCAGCTGTCACTCTGGAGAAGGCATGAGTCTCCTGTAGGTCCTCTGTTCTATCTGCTAGTGCTCTGCAGCTGTCACTGACACTGTAAGGTATTTTCAGTGTCACTAGATGCCTCTGTTTAGGTTAGAAACTTATTTCTGTATTTGCAGCAAGCAGAGTCAGGCATCGGCATCCTCTCACAGTGCAGTGAGGAGGGCCACATGATTTCTGGTAAGCAAACCATGAAAAAGGGATGAGTCACTCAAAACGTATGCCAGTAAAGGCTTTACCTGTGCATGTGGTGGGTTTATATTCTGCCTAGACCACACAGGTCATGTAGTTACAGCCAGCCATATGGAACATGAAAGGTGACCTGAAATCATCTAAAAGGCCAAAAGTAGCTTTTTTATGCATAAATATGTGATCGTTTTCATGTTCTGCTAGAGCTAACATCAAATTTTTGTGGTGTTCCCTAGCAATGGTGTAAACTTCTCATTCCTTGTGTGAGGTGTGAGATAGCAGATTGTAAAGCTCCTGCTGCTGTGGGAGTGAATGATCTTATCTTCATCCAATGGTTTTGGCAGGTTGGCAGCTGGGAAAGGAGAGAAAAAACATGGACAAGGGGTTTGAAAAAAAGGTTGTTCAACAGGAGAAGGGTGAGGGCAGTGCTACTGGCTCCATGCCTTTGATAGTGTGACGCATGTCAGAGGGACCATGAAAAATTCCTGCTTCCATCTATGGTTGACAGAGTGTGTTCTGTTCCCTCCATAACCTGTGCAGTGTATGTTCAGGTGGCCTCTTTACATACACATTCTCATTGTCCTTCAGACCTTTTGCTATCATCGCTATATCCTCATTTCCTCTGTGCTGCCATTTTCCCAGCATTTAGGTCTTAGAGTCCACAGGTATGTCCTAGACAGAGCATTTGTCTTACAGGAAAGGCACCTATTTTATGTCAGGCAGTAACAACATTCAGTGGCCTCATTGTTTTTGATCTCCTGCAGTTCCTTCTGCTACAAGTTTAGTCAGAACTTGTAGGGGCTGTATGGAGGTTTTTTGCACATAAAACTTATGTGGGGAAAAATTTCAATAACAGTTATCTTGTAATAGAGTTTTAACTGTTGGAAACGTGGAGGAGTTGGTTCTATTCCTGTGGACAGAAACATACTGAATAGTTAAGGCAACTAAAGACTTAGAGATAAAAAGCCATCCTTGCATGTCACAAATCTTTTAAGCCCTGATTTCTTCTCTTTTGTCTGTGTATTTGTTGTGTTCTTTGTCTGCTGTATCTACTATAGCAATTTCATGGGTTTTGGCCACAAGATGGCATCTGATTTCATAATCTTCTTTTAAAATATCATTACTTTTTTTTCTTTTCTTTTCTTTTCTTTTCTTTTCTTTTCTTTTCTGTCCTGATGGAGTAATGCCCAGTTTTCTTGGGCAAATTATAACCTACTTTCCTTCTGCCTTAGGGTATGCCTTCAGGAGCAAATGCAGTATGATTTTCCATGGCATTCTTAGTTCCTGATAGTTGGAACCATGAGCAGAGGTAATGGGTGACACTTGCCGTGAATCCTCTGCTCTGTAGCCCTTATCCTCCACCCTTCCATGGTGTAACTGCTGCCTCTGTTATGATTATTGCTTGGTAAATGAGAACTGAAACAAAAGCTTCAGCTCATTTTACTTATGAAGTGATCCAATGTCCCTTGAAGTTGTTAGCAAAATTCTCATTGGCATAAAGGAAACTTTGACTGGGCTCTTTTTTACAGAAAAATATCCTGCAATTTCTTAATTCCACCTCAGCCGCCTGTAGTTATGGGTGATGTGTTTCCTTCTTCATTCTGCTTCAGCACGTCTCTCCCATGTACCTGTATTTGGGGAAGGAGGAACAGTCAGATTTGAAGGACGAGCAAGCAATCTAGCAGACTCTTCTCCTTAGCAAACTGGGAATTTTGCCTCTTGCAACTGCAGGAGAAATGGGTAACCTAGATTTATCAAGGGATCAGACCTACAGCAAATTGCAACAGTCGGTTCTTGGAAGATTATAAAATGGGAAATGGAGTAAGGCTGGATCTTAATTTGCAAAGGGAGTACTAAATTATTCATTTGGGTTTGGCTTAAGTGTGTGAAAACCAATGATTCAATTCAGCTAATCAGTATGTAGGTAACAATGCTGACTAGAAAATACTGGGTGATGTGAAATAAAGCAATTTACCTTTTTCTAAGTCATGAGAGCAAATAACATAATTGTGAGTTGCTCCAGAATATATTATCACAGCCAACCTTCCAACAACTAAAGAAGATGAAATGAGAGATTAGAGAGAGACATAGAGTTCTGTGGTGGCTTTTGCATGTGATTGGTGCAACCCTGGCTTAGAAACTCCATGACTCTTCGGTTGTTGGAAGCTGGTGTACTGTATTTGGCCTGTGTCTTTTATTCCTCCTTTAATATCTGCTACTCTCTCCCTCTTCTCCTCCCAGGGACAAGGCTGAACTCGATAGGTTTTAAGGTCGGACACAGCGAGCAGTTTCTATGCTCATTCTTGTGTACCTAAATGCTCAGCTGATTGTCCTCAATCTTCATTGATGGCTATTACGCTGTTTTAGTTTTTGGAAGCATGTGTGTAAAAACACTTCCGTTCATAGTCACTTAGACCATATCCTCTCCATTGGGTAGCCACAGAAACCATTTCCTCTCTGTTTTGCAACAGATTATTGCAATAGTGACTACAGTGGCTGTGTCCTTGGCTGATCAAATAAAGCAATACTAGAAGGTGCCAAATGCACTTTAATTTTTTAAAAATAACAATCCAGTAGGATTGTTCCAGTCTAGTTGGTGAAAAAAGCCTCAGCAGTATTGCATAGCCAGATGGTCTCTCCAGCCCACTGGGAAGGATTGTAGAGACTCTTCACAGATTAAAGACCACAGGGTAGGAACCTCTATCAGCCAGGATGGGATTTCAGATATGGGCAGTGCTCAGCAAGGAGTCAGAGGCAAAAGCACAGCAAATGTGAGACTGTAAACAGCACATAGTTCAGCCTTATTGCTGCTGAGCTGATGGATCTAGAAAAAGGGGAGGTTTACCTTTGCAATCTGGTAACCCTGCCTGAAATGGTAGGTGCTCAATAAAAAGTTGCCTGCAAGCAACAGGCAAAGTGATAAAGAATGAAGCAGTGAAAAGGATTTTTAAGCAAGAAGTTCAGCAAAGAGTGGAACAATTAATCTTGGTCTCTGTATTGATGTGTCTCATGGTTGGATCTTCTGATTGAAATTTTTCTGTGTTTGGGACAGAGGTAAAGGCACTCTGCTCTGTAGGTTCCTGATGCCTGGTGAGGGCTGAGTGTGCCACCTGAGATTTTCCTTGGTGCTAGGACACACTGCTAAGCTCGCTTGTAATGGAGGGGAGGTACCTGCTTCTAAAGAATGACAAGCCTTCAGTTTCTGTGAGGTCTCCTCCTCTCAGTCCAGTTGCATATCACTGAAATTGGCAAGTGGGAATGTTTGTGGAGGGGACAGACTAACGTACGCTGTGTGATCAACAAACATATGCTGTGTGATCAGAAAACTGGGCTAAACTCCCTGGTTTTCAAATGACATTTTAATACAAGCTCTGTGTGGCTTTTTCTGTAGATACCTATCCTAGCACCTCAGATACTTTTCTTAATACCTGTTACATTCCTGGGAAGCAGGAAAAGGTTGCTATCTTATTTTTCACTTCAACAGCTGGAACACAGAGAGATTTTGACCAAGATGACAAAGCTATTTAAATGTGTAATTCCTAATAGTAGCTTAAGGCTCTGTAAAGATAGTCCCCTGGAGGATCTGGATCCAAGCAGCTCACCCAAGATCGTGTTGGAATTGTGTAGCAGAGCCTCAGTAGGCTTGACTTCCCTAGAGGCAGGTGCACTCTGGTCAGCAGGGTGCCTTCCTCTTGATGGAGACAGATACTGCACTACAGAGCAGGCTGAGGTGGGGGGAGAGGTTAGTGCCAACCTGCCTGATATAGCCCCCCAGGCTGTGCCAACAAGGGTGCTCCTGTCAGTCCTGTTTCAGGCTAAAGGAGCAGGGCTAGTTTAACTGATGTAAATAACAGGCCTTCCCTAATTTTGCGTGCGATACGGTGCTTCCATGAACAATTTTCCAAGGCAACTGACAGGGCTGAAGGCTGTTCCATTTTCCACAGGTATTGCCGGATCCGGGAGAGGATGTTTGTAGAGTAAGTAACTTTGCACATTTCTATTCTGCCTGAACCTCCCTTCAGCTGTCTGTGATTGAAGAGTCAAGAAAAAGCTGCTATTAGCAGAATTTGCTTTTGTGCTGAGTCTTTGCTTGAGGAACTCAGTGGTATGTATTGGTGAAGTGTGCTGCAGGTAATTATTTGACTCTTGGTGGACTTGATGGTATGAAAGCTCCTCTGTTCTATGTGAATGTTAAAGAGCTGATTTTCAAACAGCATGCAGCTAATTTAGAGACTATTCCAGCTTCTAAAGGGGCTGTCTCTGGTATGGAGAAGTTTCAAATTCTTCTACTCCAGGTCTTAAGGAAAGAGATTGCTGCAACAGTAAGGGACTAAGGACAGCTATCCACCGACACCTTCCTTTTCAGGTTTTCACATCTGCCTGAGAGTATTATGACATTTTTGCTCTTACATATGAATCACTAGCTATAGGCTATGGCCAATAGGAAAAAGACAACAATTTTCATATGCCTATCCATGTTTTTATACAGAAAGAGGGTAATATTTTTCTAAAATACATAGTGTGAGTGCTTCTGTTGTACCTCTCATCAAAGTACCCCCAAGTTCTCTGCAAATTGTAATCAAATCAGTTATATGTTGCATGATGAGACAATTAAAAGAATAAGGAGAAATGTGAGATCTGTTTCCATTTCTTCTATGAATCCAGAGACAAGCACATATTCCTTTCTTGCTGGGCAATGAGTTTACGTTTTATGAATCATGAAGTGGAACTGCAGTTTAGCCATACTCTTGTTTTTCTGCTCGTGCTCAAAATGTGATTTATGTGGCACATATACATTCTTCAGCAGAACTGGAGTCTTCACCTAAGCACCCTTTCTTCATCTAAGCAGGATAGTAGGTGGAAAAGGAACTTATTCCTCTATTAATCTCCTCCATGGCTCAGTAGAAGCTCTGATAGTCTCTTTTGTGGCTCTCCTGTGTCAAATGGGAAAACCTTTTATACCTTCCAGTTCTCACTTATGTACTGCAGTCCCAACCCCAAATTTCCTTCTATGTCAGCTGCTGTCTTTGCCTCCTTTGATGTACCATTGTCTGATTCAGTGAGATTTGAGCTGCATATTTGTGCTTTGATGTCTCACCTGCCCTTGTTTTGACAGCAAATGAGGCAGACAAGCAGCTTTCTGTGTGAAGACTCAAACTTTGGAAACCTGCAGTGACTGGCAAGCTCTTTGCCAAGGCCACAGTTCCCTGGGCATTGAGGGATGGGCCGCCACTCTGAAGGAAGGTATGCTGGGAACACTTACAGCAATCGTGTTTGTCTGTCCAACAGGCTTGCTGTGACAGTGACACCTTCTGCCTCCAGCATGCTTTGTGCCATCTCTCCTTGACCTGCAAGATCACCCCAAACAAACTGCTGCAGAAACGTGTAGCTTTTTTTTTTTTTTTTTTTGGTAGGTTTTGTGAAGAGAGAGCAAATCTTACTCCTTTTATAATGAAAAAAGGCTTTTTGGAGAGGAATTTAATACTTGGGATAAAAGACTGTGTAACATCAGTTATGAGTCTATTCAAGGGATGGGGATGCTGGCTAGTTGGCTCTATTTCTAGAAGGAGCATTTTCCACTGAGCCTGTGATTCCATAGCAGTTTAAGCCAAAATAAATTGGTGTGCTGTGGTCTGGTGCTACCCCTAACCTCTACTTGCACATTCCTACTCCTGTCTCCTCCCCTTTCTGTGCTGGCTCTAGCAAGCCTGTAGCTGAGGGTGAGGCAGGGCTGCTCCTTGCATGCAGTGGGGTTTGTAGTGTGGCAGGAAGGAACAGCAGAGGTGCTGTGTTTCTGTAACACTCCAGAAGCAGAGTCACCACCTGGCCAAAAATTCTGGGAGCCTGTGGCCTGCTTTAATCAAATCCACATGTCCAAACAGGAAGCCACCCAGCGCTGTTCTGCTTTTACACGGGTAGTCTAGGATGGAGAATGGGGAAGATACTGTTGAGTATTTCCCTTAGTGCTACCACTGACTTAAGCTCTTTCTGACCTTTGGCAGAACAATTTAATTTGCAGATGTCCAAACCGTACAAAGGGGCTATCAATAGATTTGATCCCACAGGAAACGTGCGTGGTACCACTCTGTGTGGGATCCTTGGACAGAAAGTGCTCCACCTATCTGAATTGCTATAATTACGATTTTGTTAGTTACTTTTATGTTTGTAAACATGGGGCAAGAAGTGTGAGAAAATACCATAAAGAACTCTGGAAAAATGTTGAAAGACTATTTAGTTCCTCTCACTCTGAAGTTTGTAAATCTTAGAGTCCATATTAGGAAAAAATATTTTTCTGCATTATGTCACTTGTCAGACTGTGGCTAGTGCCACTTTGTCCCCATGTAAAAAATACTGAGATAAAAGTTCGCTTATAATTATGTCCACATTTATTCTTTTCTTGAGGGGCATAAAAAGAATGTGATGAGGAACACAGAGCATTAGCCTGTCTGAGCTTTGCTGCACAGGGCTAATTCAAAACTGAAGATCCATGAGGTTCAGTATAGAAAAGTAAGGGAAGCCCAGGCCAAGCACTTCTGCTGGTCCCAACTGCTGGTCCCAACTGCTGGAGTTTGTGTCAGGTTCTAAGCTACAGTCTTCGCTCTGTGACCCTTGAGAGAAAAGTGGAAGTGGTTAGAGAAAGCACTAAGGAAAATGGCACTGTTTCGTATTTAAATGTTTATATTCTTGCACATGTGCAGCCAGTGAGTTTCCATCGCAGCACTGTTGGAAGCCTCCTTCCTCCTCCTGCATTGGGGGGGACAGTCTAGGAGTTATGCAGGAGCCCAGGCTGACAAAGAGCTGAGTATTATCCTGAGGATAAATGAGTTAACCCATCACCGCAAACACTGTGCTGGCGGATTTTAGTGCAATTAGCTCCACAAATACCAAGACATGCAGTCTGCAACCAGACTAAAAGGTCTCCTAAACAATTAGGGGACCACGGCCCCATGGACCCCTGTCATGCACATTAATGTCACTAGCCTTAGCAAGGGGTATGTGTGTGCTTTGATGCCAGGGGAATCCACAGTTTGACGGCCCCATAAACCTCATACCATTTTTGGTCCCAACTCCCACGCCTCAGTGGCATTTTATTTACTACACCTAATAACATTTAGTCCATAAACACGTACAGGTTGGAGAGAAGGTCTAGTGTGAGCTTAATTACCTCAACTCTCTGCCTTCTCTTTTGTTATGTACATCATGGATACTTGACAGCATTAACATTCCTGGAATTGTATCTGCCATCCTTTGTGAAAGGATTGAATACTACGCATTAGCTCGGGCTCGTGGGGCATTTGTGTCTCCAACAACAGCTTAATTATGGACATTGTTTACTAATCAGTATTAAATTGACAGACTATGAGGGCTAATCTGGAGATTAACACAATAGCTTGTTTTCATTTTGTTCTTCTAGCAGTTTATTGAATGCAAGATTTAAAACAAGACCCTTTTGTGAGCCTTACCTTCCACATCACAGCTAGTGTGAGTGTAAAGATCTGTGCATTTCTTTTCTGTAACTTAAGAGTTTCAGCACAAATGTTTTGCTTAATATCATTTGAACAGTCATTTAAAATCCCCATGTTGTATTGGATACTGCTGGATGTAAAAGCAATAGAGGGTGTCCTTTGTGTAGAATCAGCAGCTCACAAATCTTTAGGCTCATTTAAGCCTTCTGTTTGTTCTGTTTCACAAGCTACACAGGGTATCATCACTCAAACAAATACCAGCAGACTCAAGGCCCCAAGTAGTAATTTGTGTAGTAGGAAGATCTGATGTCACTGTGTGCAAAGTAACTCAGTGAAAGCTCTGTGCACTTATGGGACATCTGTTTTGCTCATACAAATTATTAAACTCCCTGATAGTTTTGATTTGCCTGTGAATGATTTCCACCACTGGCCATGAAAGCCGCTCAGAAGCTATATGTCTGGTCTGCATAGGCAGGTGCCCACTTGATTATAAGAAATATAAGGATTCCTTTAGGGAAGAATACACATCACAGGGAAATCTGTCCTTCTCATCTGCCTGCAGTGCTTGAGAGTTACAATAATCATAGAATCATATCTGACATATCACATTTCCAACATATTCATATCTATATTCAACTCTAATTTTTCAGTCTGCTGAAAATACCTTGGGTTTTGTATTCCGGGAAACTTTGCTTCTTGATGGATTACTTAGCTGATTAAGTAGGAATGAATGAAAGCTCACTTAGTGATAATGAGATAATATTTTCTGTTCTCTTACATTCTGAAAGAGTGATGTAGAGTAGGAGAAAGTGATGCTACATTGCACTTCACAGCAACAGTGACAGTGGGAAAGTGGATAAAACAACCAGAAACAGGCAGAAAGTGCTGTTACTACCCTCTGTCACAGGCATGGAAGTGCTCATCCACAGGGTTTAATGACAGTGTGGCACTCCAAATTAAAGAAGCATCAGTCATTTTACTTGTAGCAAGAGAAGATGGCAAACATTTCTGCACTGAAATGCCCAGCAGAGTGTCTCCAAAGTCAATGCTCTTTGGTCCAGGCACTCCTCATGCTGGAAGTAATTAGTATAAAAACCCTAATCTTTTTTTGCATCCGAGCCACGCGGTATAATCCAGCCTTTCAGAAGGATAAGTTGGTATTTCTGAGCTCACTTGGATTTAATGTAAACAATAAAGGGCTAATTCAATAAAATGGCTTTGACCCATCAAAATCTACTTTTAGGAGCTGTACTGTAGGCTGGGAGCCCACATGGTGTGTTGTGCACGCAGAAACCTTCAAACCTGCCTGTTGAGAGAACAGCTGACAATGCAGATATACTAGCCCTAAGAAGAGACAGTTGTTAGAGAGTTTGCACCTTGCTCTTTGGGGTCATATGCCTTCATTCTTAGAGAACTTGTTTGTCAAATACAATATGACAGCTTTTCTGATTTATTCACAGTTCTTAGAAAAAGCAAAGAAAAGGAAAAGGAAAAAAACAAACAGAAAGACAATTTGCTGGGATTAAAAAAAGAACTGATCTGTCTCCTGAAGAAAACCCCCAAAACCAAATAGAACAAAGTCACAAGAATGCTGATAAATATTAAGGCATCCAAATGCATTTGCTGGTGTCTTGAAAATTTAAGCTCGAGGTTTCCAAACATTTCCGCTTAGAGACTCTGAGAAGTCTCCCAGAGGAGAGACTTCTTGTACGGT
The DNA here is from genome assembly GCF_000696875.1 of Nestor notabilis. Classification (NCBI taxonomy): domain Eukaryota; kingdom Metazoa; phylum Chordata; class Aves; order Psittaciformes; family Psittacidae; genus Nestor; species Nestor notabilis. The sequence goes on from NW_009928976.1 coordinate 35,129, forward strand.
GTAGACTCTTGCACAGTGAGTTTAAAACCCTGGCAAATATTCTTTGTTGTTATGCTTCTGACTCCTTAAAAATTGTTGATCACAGGTTGCAGGTCAGTGATGTAAAAGATTGGTTATTGTAGCATAATCAAGTATTACTTAAGTTGTAACCTAACCATGTATTTTAACCATTGCACACAAAGGTTAAAACATCTGCTCTCTTCATCTACCTTTTTCGCAGTTGCTCATATTCAAGTCCTCTTTAAGCAATAGTCTTGAAAGGGTGAGCACTAGAATGTTTTCATGGGACTCTCGGGAAGCTGATAAAGTTTGTTAGTTAATCCAATAAAGCTAAGTCTGTTGCATCAGACCACATCAGTCAGATCAGTTTACACTCTGGCTTTTAAAGCGGGTCTTTGTTTATTTTCTTAAAGAAGTACCTGCTACCTGTACATAGGCTCTCAGGGCAGAAGGGACCACCCCACCAATCATCTACTTCCATCCTTCTGTTTCTGTAGGCCATGCAGTGTTTTCTGGAAGCTGGATTAAAGCATTATATTAGAACTGTATCTGGTCTTGCTTAAAGGCTAAGAAGAACAAAGTCAGCCATATCCTGTACTAAGATGTTCCAATATTGAATAATGCTTATTACAAGGAAATTACTTTTTATTTTAGAGTTGAATTCATCTGTCTCTATTCCATCCGGCCACAGGATTTTGGTATACTTTTGTTAGATCAAGAAGTTCCTGTCTGCCAGGTCTTTTCTCCATGTATTAAGCTCAATAGACTGAACTCTTTAAGCCTCATATAGTTTCCCTTTACAGTATCTCAATATTTTTTGTAGCCCTTCTTTGAATACTTGAGGAATGTTCCAACCTGCTTCAAAGCACGGGCATCAGACCTCACCAGCTGCTCTTACAGAGCTGTGGTTTCGTAATCTGCAGCAAAGGAGCACTGACATGTTGTTAGGCTAGATAAAGCCTTGAATCATAGTGCTATTTCCTGATTGAAGCCTTGTCCAATTACATACACATTGAGGCATTTGTATCACAATTATCCCATTTTCAACCAGTTTGATAGGAGATTCTCAGCCTATTTTCCAGGAGGCTGTTAACCCTCTGTGTAAGAACCCTGTTCTCTGTAAAAGTTGTTCCACTGCTATACAAGACCTGATTTCCCCTCCTTTACCACTTACTTAATGAGCTAAACTTTCACTTACTGTTCTTCTCCTTGCTTGGAAAGTTTTCTGAGAAGATAATTTAAAAACTGTTTTCTGTAGTCTGTCAAGAGCTCTGGGATGGTTCCTGGTGTAATGTCATGGATGTCAATGTGGATTGTAACTAAAAGTTCTTCCTGAACTTGGAATCTTCCATGTTCATTGTAATTACGTGTTACCTTAATTCCTGGAAAACTGCTAGTTTCTCTACTGTCTCTCTTTTGTCTCTTGCAGATTGTCTTCATCAGTTTCCATCATGGAGTTCTCAGACTATCGACTGACTTTGGCAAGTTGAGGGTTGTCTCTTTGACTTCTGAAGTCTGTCTGCATTGCGCCAATGGCAATTCCAGCTTATTCTTGCAAGGCAGTCTTGTCATATGTTGACAATGTCAGGTACAATTAAATACACCCAGGGGTAAAGGTTTTGGGCTTCCTCCTTGCTGTGACATGGCTTCAGTCATCTTTTGTTTCCTTGTCTGTGCTTTTTATGCGATTTCTCTTGGGAGACTGTGTGGGAGTCCTGTAGAGTGATTTGGATCAGTCTATTGAGGAAAGATGTTTCTCTCAGCCACAAATTTTCTTCTCCACCTGAACAGTTACCTTGTACTTCATCAAGGCAAAAATATGTCTCTTTTGAGGGAGGAACCAAATTTTGGCATATCCAGTGTAGTCTCATGTAACTGATGACCCTTTGTCCATCTGTGTTGCTGATGGGAAACTGCTACAAAGCGAAGCCTCAAGGTAACTCTGGCAATATTCTCAGAAAGTTCACTGCCAGCCACTCGCTTTTCACAGTTTGTATTCCACCAGTGTCACCCCCTTGTAAAGGGTTACAAATGAGCTTAAGAAATCAAAGACAGAACCTACAGCACATCCTTGTACCTGGTGCAGACTACTGAAGAATCCTAAAAGCAATCACACAAACTCCAAAAGATCCTGAGCACGGGCTTTATGCAATCTCCATGCGTGATACTGAGGGCAGGTGCATCATGGAACTCAGCCTGCTGCCAGGTCAGACTCCTTAACATCACTGTTCACCATGAGGAGTAAGGGGTTGATAACTTAATTTCTAGTGGACAGTCTCATTGCCTTTGTTTCCTGCTTTTCTCAAAGCTATATTTATGCTCAGATGGAGTCAAACCTGTTTAAATTACTGCCAGTCATAGAGATGCAAAAAACTGTCAGGCTTTTTATTTGGCTTCCCTACCATAGCTCTACCTCGTGCTTCAGCAAAAGAAGCTTTAAGAGAGGAAAGTAACTGGCCTACGTTAATTAGAGACTTCCCTGCTTCTCCCAGGGACAGACTATCAGTTGATAGCTACAGTGTATAAGTAACCCTGTACTTGCCTCTGATGCTGCTGCCTCTGATGCTGCTGCTTGGTGAGCTAATGAGGGAGAGAGGATCAGCTGTAGTAAGAGGCTAACCTGTGTGGTTTGAAGTTGCATAGGGGAGCGTTTACTTCACTCTAAAGATGGAGTTTGAACTATAAGATTGGGGTTTACAACAATAAAGCTGTGAATTACCTTCTCTTGCGACTTGGTATTAGATATGCTCCTAATTCCACGTTTCACTAACACACATTGCAGCACATGCTTTTCTGTCTCAGAGTGCGAGGAGGTCTGTTCCCACTCCTGTTTGTGTGCAGATGACCTGCTCCACCTCATTAGCTCTGTGGAGCTGGGTGGTGTGCTGGGAAAGATCATCCTGAAAGATCCACCCATCTGAAAAGGATGAAGTGCAGCAGCCCTCACAAGGCTGCCATCCCTACTTCCTGCATGGGAGTTGATTCCATGAGGGTGGAGGAATACACAGGGATGCAAAGGAGCAATAAGCTACTATCTCCTTTGTAGGCATTCAGCGAAATAAATAAGAATGTTCCAGCTCAGATTTTTTAAATCACACACATGCATATAATATTAAACCACATTCTATATCAACTGTTCAGGTCCTGATTTGAGTTAAATAGACCTCAACTGGGGAGCTGACCTTACAGTTCCTATGACATTTGAAAATGCCAGCTGCTGAGTTATTTTAGATGTTTTCTCAAGGACAAAACACACAGCTAGATCGTATGATCAACCCCTTGAAGGAAACACAAGTGAAGTGCTGTCCCCTTTAGTTTTGCAGAATTTTAAACCTAAAAGACTTCTGATTCTTGAAAAAACCCTCCTCTGTAGCTGGATGAAAAATACCCCTTTCCTAAGAGCTAATACAAATAACAATCTAACCAGTCAACTTAAACAGTACACTAATATTTTGTTAGAATACTCTGATCTACCTCAGCCTTCAAAACCTGATATTTGAATAAGGTATTATTGCAATTCAAAACACTTTATTGAATTTTACCAAATACTGTGGTTTAAACGTATATATTGTATCTCTTAAGACACCATTGAGATTTGAGTATGTACTCAAAGGCACTACAATATTTTGCTGAAGAGGGATGTTGTAAAATGTGCCCTTAAATTAAAAATATTCTTAAAACTCCTAAATTAGCTAAATGTCTGTAACTGTTAGACTTGATTTGGGCTCACTTGGTTCTGTTAGAAGGGAGAAGCACATTCAGTAGAGATTCAGAGCACCAAGTTTCAGGGTGAAATGAAATTTTCTTGTGTGTAAAGCAGTCGTTAAAGTCTCAGAAAGAGATATTTGTACTGGAAATGTCGTTGGCATAGTGATAACTATCAAACTGAATGGAGTCTTGGAAAGAACAACACTTGATAACAGCTGTGTTTGCATTAAACATTTTTAGAGTTCAGTTCAGAGTAGTTCTGTACCATATATGTAGAATTTTTATGCAGAATTTGCATACAGAAAGCATGGAATGCTCTTTACTGGGTAAATTATTTGCTTCTGCTATTTATTACACTCCCCCCTCCACTCTCCCACCCCATCCCCTGGGCACACATGGCTGCAAGGATTTGAGTTAGTAGAGAAAACAGGTGTGCCTGGTCAGAGGAGCAAAAAGCCTGCATTCAAGAGAAAAGGAGGATTTTTGTTTCGAATGAGATATATAATGCAGTCCTCCCTCTGGGTCCATCTACACTGACCTTTTGGCAAGAATGAATTAAGGCATAGATACCACGGCCCATATTTACCTCATCTAGTGGAGACACTTTAGTTCTGTCCTTATTAGGCAAAAGATTTAAGCATAGTCTTAAGTTAGGCTCACTCTCTCCTCTGAGGGAAGAGAGGTTCCTCCAGATGGTACTTTGGGTCATCTATGCACTGAGCCATCTTCTCTCTCTTTAAAGAGACCAGCAGGGAAGTTGCATGGTAAGACTGAACCCAGCCAACAGCTCACTTCAAGGTGACAGGGGTTCCTGTCCTCTTCCTTGCCCTTCTTCACAGCTATGTGGATTGATTTCCTCTATTGCAGCAGCTCTTGTGCATAGTAAAACCTGAACCAACTCACCAACCTGAAAGCAAATTACCCTTTTTCTTTGGTTGGGTGGAGCAAAAACTTTCCTGCAGGCTGAGTGAATTGCATCGGGGTCAGGGGAGTGCCAGGGAACACATAAAGAATACTGTGATGTGAAGAATTCATTCTTTCCTTCCAGCAGAGTTTGCTTCAGAAGGTTGTATGACTTCCTGTATCCCAAAAGGCCAGGGATCACAGCACAATACTGTGCAGCCTGCAAGTCACACCTCATGTCATTCCTGGGTTTGGATTTGGAAATGCAAAAATTGTGGACACGTGGCTTCTTTGGAGTTCTTTTGAGAGTGGTATGTTTCCATGAGCCTCAAAGTGAAGTTCCCAGAGCTGTGCAAGTTCCACCTGCCTCCCTGCTCCCAGGACAGCACAACCTGAATTTGGCTGAAATGCTGCAGAAGGTACCTTCTGAGTTTAATGACCGAAAGTGTTAAGTCCCTTAATTTTACATGTCTTGAAAGATAGTGTCTATTAGCAACTGCCCTTAATGCCATTTTGGGTCATCTACTCTGCAGTGATTTAGAAAGCAGGATGCAGCTACAGGCTCAGCAGCAGCACTTGCAGCAGTTCAGGTGTTCTTCAGAGGCTGCTGCCTGAAACTCTGCCCTGGTCCCACCTGACCTGCATAGCTCATGAAATCTGATGGAATTTCTCAAAGGGACTATGACTAACGTGATTTCACCCATGTCTGTGGTAACTGTAGCATTTCAATTTCCTTATGAGGGAGAGGTACAGTGAGTTATAACGGACATCGTTAATTCTTGTGGTATTTTTTCTTTTCTAATCATATTTTAATTTTTGAGCCAGAGATTATTTCCCTTCTTCAGACTTTTTGCAAAGAAAAAATATCTCAGCAGAAGATTTTCTTGTAGGCCAGAAAGACGAGTGAATGGTGGAAGTAGGAAGATAGAGTTCTGTGATTGTGCCACCTATGTAAAATCTATATCCAGGTTTTGACTCCTGGTTATTGCTTGTATAAAGAAAACTGTGAACTAAGGTGCTGGTTCTCCTGCATGTAGTTGGTGAGGACAATCCTTGAATGCTCAGAGGTCCTTGTGTTGATTGTTGTTGTTCTTATCAACTGGTCATTCAGTCCATTTCATTTCTTTAGTCTTCCTTCAATGCCATGTAAGGTTGGAGGTGGCAGTAAGTACTACTTGGAGTCTGATGTCCCTGGAACAGGCTGCCCAGGAAAGTGTGGGGTCACCATCCCCGGAGGTATATAAAAGACACGTAGAGATAGTGCTTACATGGTTTAGTGGTGGACTTGGCAGTGCTGGGTTTACAGTTGGACTTGATCTGAAAAGTATTTTTCAACCTAAATGATTCTATGATTCTCTTTTCCATATGACTGAACACTGATATACACTGGTATATAATCAGATTTCCTTTGTGGAGCAACAGGAAATTTATCTTTCATGTTCCTCCTTTGCATGCAACCTAGAAAAGGCTTCATTGTTTTAAAAGAAAGATCCTAGGGTAAGGGAGAGCTGTGTAGTTTTGGAAACATTGGTTTTGGTTTTGTTCAAGCTAAGAACAGCATTCATCTCTTAAGTCTGCATTTCACTTCGAGGGAGGCAGCCTGTATTCCCATGGTTTGAAAGGGACAGAGTGTCTATGGGGTAGGACCTCCCCATTCTCAGTGTCCCCTTGTGCTTTCCAAGTGCTTAGCATTCCTTACAAATTACAGTCTTTTGTGGTACAGAATACTGTGCTATTTTAATCAATTGGAGGGGTGGTGGTGCTGAGGGGAATATAATAGGCTGAGAAGTATTTTCTTACTGTGCTGGATGGCTTGTTTAGGCTTCCATCCTGCAAACGGGTCTGAAGTCACAGACCCTACAGGCCAGGAGGAACTGACTCCCTGTGAGTAAAGAGGTCTTCTCTATTATCACACCCTTAAGTGTGGCCTCACATGTAAAATCCTGTGTCAGTTGCCAGCACCTTGATATTTTTGAGGTGCTGATCAAACAGTATAAAGGAGGGGAGTTATCAGATACAAATCCCAGAACACTGACAAGCAACTTAGTTACTGAGCAGTAGGCAGGTGCTAGTGTTCATTTCAGGTGGTAGAATGATTATTAAATCCCAGGTCACTCAAATACAAGTGGAAATGTGAAAAGAACACACAAGGAAATAGCTTCTGAGATGAAAAACATTTTAAGTTTACACTAGAGAGACAATAAGCAAATTATTGACTTCAAGAATCCCATTTTCAGGAGGCTGTGAAAAGTGTTAGGAGAAAGGTCAGAGATCAAAAGGAGAAAAAAATGTTAACAGATCTTCCTGAGAACAAGAAAGTGGCAGCAGGAGACTTGTTAGAGCCATCTAGGGTGACAGCATGGAGGGGAGAATATATACTCTATAACGTAATCTAAAGAAACTGGCTTAAAGAAACTGCTTAAAGCAAAAAAGCTGAGAGCTGGCAGTAAGCACTAGTAAGCCCTGGGGAACTACTAAACAGCTGTATTGTTTTTAAGATTTGTTTTCTCAGAATAGTTTGGTTATAGGATCTGCCCAGATCCTGTAGATCTAGGCTTTTCACACTGAAAGTATTAGAAAGCCAGTAGCATCCTTGGAGCAAGTTATTTTAGTTAGAACATGAGTATGTGCACAAAAATCATCTGTGGGTCAAAAATGGTTTTTATAACTTAAAAAAAAAATTATCTTCAAAATCCAGTTTTTCAAAACTACAATGAATTCTCACAGGTTTGCCCACAAGTCACGTATGCATCTTTTCATCCACACAAATCCAGCAGAAATCACAAATTTAAGCATGCACTCAGGTGAGTGACATTTGCTTAACACCTGATGCAGTAAGGTGCAATAGGAAGGCAGCATACAGACTGATTTCAGGGATCTGTCAAGAGTAAATGTCATTGGTAATAAATGCTGAATATGCTGCCTATATATATGCCATAGGAAACAGCATTGCCTTTGTTTCTGCTGTTCTATTTATTTCATTCATTTTCATCCATGCGAAGTACTAACACAGGATTTATTCTGAAGAAATCCCTACAGAATTCTTTCCTTTTAGGGGAAGAGCAAGCTCCTTGATCTTAGGGTAAGGACATACTAGAGGTAGTAGAAAGTAACTGGGGGAAAAGTAGATGTTTTTCCAAAGGTATGCTGATTTGGGAGTTGAAAGAGGAAAAGAATTTGCTGGAGTCTTGAGAGAAACAAACACCCCTTGGGTAATCCAAACTAATAAATCCTCTCTACACTACTAAGAAATTTCTTCCTACATTCTTAATGTACCACATTTCCTGATACTAACGATGTGGGTACTTCTTTCCTCAAATTTGTCGTTCCCCTTACACTTACTATTCAACAAAACCTCATTTCTGCCCTTAAGATGCAAAAGATCACAAACAGCAAGAGACAGTTCTGTATTTTGAAAGCCTTGGAACTCCATTTTGTTGAATCCCAAGTAATGTAATAAAATAGTACGTAAAGTTTTACCTCTGACTTTTGACAGGTTTCTTGGTATAAAATGTCCATAAACAGCTGCGCTACCAACATGAGCTCAAAACTCAAAACATCCATGTGCTCTGAGCTATACGGCAGCAATGGCTCTAACTCTCTTCCCACCAGGCTTTAGCTAATGCACATGTGCTAATAGAGTCAAGTGCAAAGCTTGGAACTGCTTCCCCATGTTTAGGCACAGTGTAGGAGAGAGACGATGTCCAAAGTTAGAGGATGCGCTACTCAAAGGTCAAAAAACCTGTGCCTCATGAGTATTTCCTCTTGGTTTGCAGAAGTTTATGGGGTATAGCTGTTTTTACCTGCTAAACTGCAGAGATAGACAAGTTTCTAGTCATTATTCTGCAGATTTGCTTTTCTCCAGATATGAGTAGGAAGAGAGGAAGTTCATGTAAATACAAAATGGAGAAAAGTAGCTGAAAATCCCCTCTATAGTTCTAATATGCAAAGACGAGGAAGGTACCTGGGGATGGGAGGAATATTTATGCTAATGGGATCCCCCCCGCCCTGGAAGATGCAGTTCTTTCAAAGAAGGCCTGATTCTCTAAAGAACTGTTGGGGAAGGAGGTGGGGAAGCATGACTTTCTTTGCCATGGAAATCTGTAGGGCCCAGCCATATTACTCAGATAGTTGGCAAGAAAGCATGCTCTTAAAGATCACTTCTGTTGAACTTGATAGGAACTGTGTCACTGACTTCAGCAGG